>NC_080474.1:18105000-18405000 GCF_030265055.1 Doryrhamphus excisus
TCTTGACATTAATATATATGGGTCAAAACTGACCCCAACCCAATAGATGTTTCTTTAGTGATTAATACTAAAATGAGAAAATAAATAAAATTAATTGATTTAAAAGATATGTTCTATAGCGCTCAGTAATAGCCAGAACCTTCAATTTATTAATATGATTCTTTTGACGTTCATTTTACCATTTTTGGAAATTGAAATCAAGGGGTATAGTGACAAAAAAAGGCCTACATGCCCACACCAAAAAGTATTAAAACCAACATTTTCATAGATGAGGAAGCCTAAGAAGGTAACCAAGAAATGAGAAGCAAATTTGATGGTAACTTATTGTTTTTAGTGTATTTTATAGCTGATTTAATACATGGTTCAAAACCGACCCGTAAACATAAGAGATGATACCAGAAAGTTAACACAAGAGGAAGCTTAATACTATATATACTATACTAATACTATAATAGTATCTTGGTTTTCAACAAAAATATGTCTTGGTTTTCATACACTTTGGTGCAAACATCTGCCCATTTATCATTCAGCAAAATCAAGTTCCCAAACAAAGTGTGTTGGTTCTTTTTAGAGTTATGACACTATAGACGGATTATGGCCAGGCACTCCTTAAATCATCTTTATTATGTGTGTGTGTATGTGTGGTTTATTTGTTCATTGATACACCTTGTTTCTGTCTCCTTTGTTTCTTGCAATGTGGATCGGGCGCTGATGAGCGTTCAAGTACACTGCATATATCTGAGTTTTAGGAAGATACTTTAAGTACAGTTGGAACTTTGATACACAAAGTGAGAAGAAAAAAAGGAACAATCGCAAAGCAGCATCTGTTACAACAGTATCGTAATGTAAAAGTTCCTCGGTCACGCTTAACAAATTAGTCAACAAGAAGAAGTATTTATGATGTCGCTATAATTCCACTTTTCCTAAGACGTTGATGGCCACCCCGTGTGTGTGTGTGTACATAGCAATGGGAAGTCCAGTCAAGAGGTGAAATCTAATATCTCCAACAGAACCCTAGAGTGTGACCTAATCTCTGCTGTCCCCCCTGCTGGGCTATTGAGCCTCGCAGCGGGACCAGAAATGTTAAAGCTAATCTCCATTCACACACAAATGCTCGTAGACAGCCATTTCATTTGTCTGCATCTTGGCTTTTAAAATGGTGTGTAAATCACATTGCAAGTTTCCTTTCGTGGGTCCCCACAGGGGGGGGGGGGGGGGGGGTGGTGAGAGTAACTGCTCCCCAACTTACCCACCCCCCACACCTCGTCCGGTGGAAAAAGTGACTGCATTTACAAGGAGTTTGAATATAAGATGCAGTATGGAGGGCTATTTGGCAAAAATAGGGTTAGTTTTGGAAGTCCAAATGTATGGTAATGGTTTTATTTCATTTGAACATGCATCAGATTGCAATTGAATGCATCACATAATCAGTTCACAGTTCCACATGTCCAAAAGGAGTAGGAAGAAGCAAAGCTTATTAAATCCTACCCCTCCATGTGGAACTTTTAAAATCAGTAACTGTTACATTTGTTCACTTCCTGCCTTTGTAATATTTATGTATGTATTTATGTATGTATTTATGTATGTGTGTATTTATGTTTTTTTTAAATTAAAATTAAAATTAAAATTAAAATTAAAATTAAAATTAAAATTAAAATTAAAATTAAAATTAAAATTAAAATTAAAATTAAAATTAAAATTAAAATTAAAATTAAAATTAAAATTAAAATTAAAATTAAAATTAAAATTAAAATTAAAATTAAAATTTTTTAATTTTTTTGTCATATACCAAAGTACGAGGTGATATGACCATAAAATTAAAATTAAAATTATTTAAATTAATAAATTATAGTAATTATTAATTACTAAATTAAAATTAAAATTAAAATTAAAATTAAAATTAAAATTAAAATTAAAATTAAAATTAAAATTAAAATTAAAATTAAAATTAAAATTAAAATTAAAATTAAAATTAAAATGTTTTAATTTTTTTGTCATATACCGAAGTACAAGGTGATAAAATTAAAATTAATTAATGTTTTAATTTTTTTGTCATATACCAAAGTACGAGGTGATATGAGCATCCAATGACATAATGGGTACCATAGTAAGTGTCAATATAGTGATATGTATAGCACATCATGACTGGTTCAAGACTCTTCATCCTTGTATTTAGCATTTTATTCTTACTCAATCCATTCCATAGTTTGATTCCACATACTGAAATGCTATGGCTTTTTAACGTAGTCCTAGCATATGTGTTTCAAATGAAAACAATGGTGTCACTGTAACCATTTGTTTATGGCAGACAACCACATTATTATCGTATTTGTGATTAGAACGCTTCTGCAGCAGTTTCATTAATACACTTTCTAAACCAACCCATATAAAGCTAAGGCTAATTGTACAAATAATATCAATGAATTGGTTTACTTTCCCCTTAACAAGTCGCCTTGTTTTCGTAATGTGAACGACCGAGTAAAAAAAAAATCCACTTTAAACATAATACACTGCAATAAAATGTAGCCTTCGTCCTTGCAATGTTTTGTCTGAGGGACCGTGAAGATCACAACAAGGTCGGCCACTTTGAGCGTCACAAAAACGTCGGAACAAAGATATTCTTTTCAAACGGTTCACGAGTCTGCCAGTATCCTTGCAGTCTGACATTATCACACAATATCCTGAGGGAGCAATGCCGTTAAGTGTCTGGGACCATTCATGTCTGTTGTATTCCCTCAGTCTTCTCACCCCGAGTATAGATTCTGATGCTAAAACCTCTTAATAATGTTATTGAACGGTGTAGCGTCATCACTGTGGGCAGACTACATCAATTTATATCAAAGTATGCAATCCATCCCCCCCTCAAAAATAAATGTTTATACCACATTAGAAATGATGCTGCAAAAATGGGTTTGCAGATGAGTCACAGTATCACAGTTTGTGTTGTACAGCCAAACACTGGCTGTGATTCAAATTTCACATTTAAACACATTTCATTCCAAAAAATTAAGCCGTGCAAATGCTTAACGTCATCAAAAAATGGTTTTCTGTTGTGAATAGAAAAGGATAATCACTTGATTATGAGCCAGGCATGTTGGCAGAGTGCTGCAAGAGCACTTGTTGAATGGAATTGTCTTTACTGTAAATTTATACAGTATAATTCACCAATGTCAATTGGCTTTGTAAAGCTGGATATTCTGTCAATTTACTATATTCTATAATTTATTTTTACTGTGTCTTGGGCTTTGGGGTGAGCAAATTTGTCCTTATAGCACAGAGATTGTTAATATCTGAAAAATATGTATCTAATATGCAAAATATGTACACGTTACTACTAATGCAGACTGTTTATATTCTTCTTTCTTGCTTGCTTTTCACTTCAGGGGTCGCCACAGCAAATCAATCTCCTCCATCCTACCCTCATGTCCTCCTTCACTACATCCATAAACCTCCTCTTTGGTCTTCTTCTACGCCTCCTATCTGGCAGCATCCTTCTACCAATATATTCACTATCTCGTTCCCGATCCTATCCATCCTGGTCACTCCCAATGAGAACCTCAGCATCCTCATCTCTGCCACTTCCAGTTCTGCTTCCTGTCTTTTCCTCAGTGGTACTGTCTTCAGACCAAACAACATGGCTGGTCTCACCACAGTTTTGTATACCTTTACTTTCATTTTAGATGAAAGTCTTCTATCACACATCACGCCTGACAATTTTGTCCACCCCTTCCATCCTGGCTACACACGCTTCTTCAGCTACTTTTTGACAATCTCCATTTTTCTGAACTGTTGCCCCCAGGTACTTAAAATTCTCCACCTTCTGTATCTCTTCTCCCTGTAACCTCACTCTTCCACTTGGGTCCCTCTCATTCTCTCTTGTAGCATCTCAATGCAGACTGTTTATCTGTTTATCATTGTAACAAATACTAGACGTCCTCCATTTCTATACACAAAGGTATGGATGTGGGTACTAAAGTGTAGCGTCTGAATAGGAATAATTTTTGGTGGCAAAATATGCAATTCCAGCAACATTTTGGAGGCAAATATTGATTGAGTCACGTTTGACGAGACCTCAGTTCAGCAATCATAAAAGCAACCATTACAACGTGTTTTCAATCATTGCCCTTACATTTAAAATGCATAAAAAGAGGTTGAGAAATGTTTTAAAAATCAGAAAAAAACGGTCAAACGGTGCCTTGGAACTGTTTTTGACATTGAAGGTTTCTCGGTACATCACATAAAACACAAAAAGACCAGGCTTAGGAAATATGAGGCTTCTGCCGATACTGTAGAATAATTAATAAAGATGTTACCTCCGGTGTCATTACATCTGTCTGTGTAAATTATGCAAAGATATATATATATATATATATATATATATATATATATATATATATATATATATATATAGTGATATCCCTCCATTTAATTTAAGCTACTTATATCAATAAATTGTTGTTAATTTAAACTCTGCTTGTCTTGCTAAATGTAACACAGTAGGAAGTCTGATGTCGCTGGTTTGTTCCTATGAATCGGGGCTAATTTCCACTATGTGTAGTGCGCCGTATTTATGGAAGTGGAGAAAACATACAAATATGTGTGTATAGCATCACAGATGTGTTTTTCAGTACTTAAGGATGCTTCAACAGCTGTGCCTGTGTGAATAGAAGACAAGTGGGAACTCTTATGTTGGAGTACTCTAATCGACTGATGCTTTTTTGTCTGTATCTAGGCTAGAGTGCTGCAAGCATATATCATATAATAGCCTGTTGTCACAAAGCCTGAACATATCATATATAAATCCATTGCAGGCCCTTAGGATTGCACGTACCTACTTTCTGAGGGTAGAAAGTACCCCCCCTCCAGTCACATTTTTCATGATATATCATTACATATTAATATTTTATGATAATATCATTCACAGACAACGAATATAAAAACCCCTTATTACAGATGTTTATGTTAAGCAGCTCAATCAAAAAAGCAATACATTATAGATTACTTAATTATTTTAAATTCATCCCATTGCACCCCAAAGCGGTGTAGCATGGAGCCCCTCCATTCCCCTGCAAATATCTCAATATACATCCCAGTTGCACCACAGTACCTTTAAATATGAATGGAACAGGGTACAAGAACACGTAGCAACTGGTAATCATCAACAACATACACATCAAATTTTAGCCTTAAAGCTATGCCTGTATACAAATACATTTTACCACATATAACAATCTCCTTAGACAAGATGCGGCAAAGAGCTTTCATATTTTGAAGGCCATATTTTGTGTGTGTTGAGAATGCCTGTTGACGGTTAAGATGAGCTGGATGCGAGGATAAATGTTCCTACCATCGTTTGCCGCTCATCCAGTCGCAACAGCAAGATTCCGCGTTTAATAATAAATTCTGTTTTTAATGGCCAATTCTGCGATTCTGTTGAATGCAGGGATCATAGGGCCCTATATGTGGTTTGGGTCGTCTGTTGACAGACCTGCTTTAACGATATTTTGACACCCGCTTCACGGTCCGACACCATGATCCGAAAGACTGCTCAAATTCAACCAATTGTATTGCAAATTGGGAGGAACTGAAAGACAAAAACTATGCAGCGGAAGGAAGAATTATCACTCCAACGCACAATGGTAATAGTATTGTAGCACAGGTAAAGGCCTGCACTGCACCAAAATTAAAATTATTGTTTTTATTACACATTATTGTTTTATATATATATTTTTTTTATTGTTATTTTTTTTAATTTTTTTCATTTTATTTATTTATTTATTTATTTATATTTTATTTATTTTATTTATTTTATTTATTTTATTTATTTTATTTATTTTATTTATTTTATTTATTTTATTTATTTTATTTATTTTATATTTTATTTTTTTCATTTTTTATTAGTATAAATCATGGAATGAGGATTTTTATAATGCAGTACAGTGAACTTGGGGGGCCTCACCTATTCCCTGAAAGAACAAATTATTTAGTTTTCTTCCCACTCTTACTTTCTACTCTTACTAAAACTAATTACATAAATAACTTTTTTAATTATTAATTTAATTTGTATTTAATTAATAATTACTAAAAATCATTAATATCTTGCCTTTGGCAAAACTGAAGTTTTCAAGTTGCTGCACCTCCCTTGAAGGAATAATTTATTAGGGTGTCAAACAACAAAATGCTAAAAATGCAACTATGACTACAAACACAGCATTGTAGTAACCTAACGTTTGTTACAACGCAGACTTTGGAGCGTCTCCATTGACAAAAAACACTTATTCATCCTTCAGTTGTACTACCAAAACAAAACACGGCACAAAAAAGCCATGACTGTAACTGTACAGAAGTGGGGAGGAGTTTCCATTAAAAAAAACTCAAAAGCGCCGTACTCTCAATAGTGCCGCGGTAAGCAAACGACACCCCACAACAATGTGTGTTCACACACACTCACAACGCTTGCTCACAGATAAACACCGGCTCAGCGTTTTCCCCACAAACACGGTTGTTGTTTAACTCTAAACACCAACGTCTTGCAGCCTTCAGCTAGGCTAAATAAACAACAGCTTTGAAGAGGTGTCACTCGCACGCCAATATGAATATTGGCAGAAAACCCAATACCCATATGTAAAAATTGGTCACACACCATTTAATAACTATAAATTCTTGTTAATGATTGGGCAGAAGTTGCAAAATGTGTCTGGATGACAGGGAATCAGTTGGACACTTCAAAATACAACGGCCATAGAGTATCCCCTGGTTGATATTCACAAGTACAACAACTAATACCCAGTTTCTGTTTGGTTGTCATATCGGTATCCATTTATCTCGACAAAATGCTTCAGCTTTTGGAAGATAAATACTGCATTCAGTACATTATTATACAGTAATCATCCGGGGGAATCGAACATATTCAGCCTGCTCAATCAGTCGTGAGCAAAGTGCGCCGCATCCACCAGTATGCCATAAGGCACCACTATGGAATACTAGCCTACTGCTGTGAAGGATAAAAATGCCATGCGGAGAATAGTTGCTTTTTGTGTGCAAAATCGTTTCATTACCTGCTGCTTCCGGCACCCGGCGACTCTGCCCCGAGTCTGCATCTTTCCAGCTGATTGGCCACAATCTGCCTCTCCACCTCCAGCTCCCGGGTTAGCCGCTCAAACTGGAGCTCCTGCACACGAGACGACAAAAAGAAAGAGGGAAAAAAGGGGGAGTGAAGGTCAGACGCGCGTGATAATCTCAGATAATCTATTGACAGAATGACAAGTAAATAAGATACTGCATAGTACTTTATCACGATGGTATGTGGGTTACACTTTCTTTATTTCTTAATTTATTTCGGACATGCATACTATGTTACATTAATGTTTCTCACATATACACTATATATATATATATATATATATATATATATATATATATATATATATATATATATATATATACATATATATATATATATACATAGTATGTATGTATATACATACATACATACATACTATACATATACATATACATACATATACATATATATACATACTATACATATACATATATATATACATACTATACATATACATACATACATACACACATACATACATACTATATATATATATACACACATACACATACTATATATATACATACATATATACATACTATATATATACACACATACATACATACTATATATATACACACACATACACATACTATATATATACATACATATATACATACTATACATATACATACATACTATATATATATACATATACATACATATATACATATACATACATACTATATATATATATATATATACTATATATATACACACATACATATATACATATACATACATACTATATATATACACACACATACTATATATATATAGTATGTATGTATGTATATATAGTATGTATGTATATGTATATGTACATAAATGTAACACACATACTATATATATATATACACACATACACTCATACATATACATACTATATATATACATATACATAAACATACTATATATGCATAATATATATACATACATACTATATATATACACATACACATATATACACACATACATATACACATACTATATATATATACATATACATATACATATATATTATATATGCATACTATATATATACACACACATATACACACATACATATTTATACACACATACACAACACCTCATTACTACACATGTCTGAAAAGGAGCAGGAAGAAGCAAAGCTTATTAAATCCCACCCCTTCTCCACGCCAGAGCAGTTACCAATTCAACTTAACCAATTCGACTTAACATAGAGAACAACCATAAAAACAACACTTCCAAACTCAGTGAAATAATTATGTCATTTATATGTTCCCCTGCAGCACAGAAGCACCCCTTCCCTCCATGTCCTCCATGGCCTCCATGTCCTCCATGGCCTTGGTGGTTGTGTATCCATGCAAGCTGTGTGGAAGTCAGCATTTGCCCAATTATCCACCATCATTGAGGCTTTTCCGTGCACTAATTCCAAGCTTTAAGTCCTACATAGTGACACTCCTCTGAAGGCACAAATGTAACACACTTATACAGTAATTAGGCCTGCTTAGAGATGTCATCCAAATCACCACTTTCAGACATTCCCTGCGTTCCACAAACAGCGTTTTCTGGCCTCACTCACCATGTTTGTATGAAGAGATGACAGCAGGATCCTCATCTTGCTAGCCCTCTCGTGTCATATCCTTTTCAACACTTGCGTACATTCACCGTCCCATTTCACAGCATGTCATGTCTGTGCATGGAGTAGCCCTTTGTGAGACGCTTTAACCTGAAATTCAGTCACATAGCCAAGCTTGGCTCCGCCTACTTTTCACACTTACTTTCCAGTTTTCTTCGGGTTGTCCTCCAGACTACTAAAAACCTTCTCGACTAACCCCCCCCCCCCCGCCCCCTGATACCGCCGTGCAATGCCCTCCACCGGTCTTATCTCCACCACCTCAGTAGATAAGTGGAGCTAGGCTGCGGGATGTGGTTGCTTCACAATCAAAGCTTCCCAGGGGGTGATTGGGGGAGGGGGGGGGGATGTAATGCAAAGACACAGGAGGCTTTCACTTGGCAAGAGTAGTATGTAGCTTAGCATTGCAAATACACTATCATGACGACAATAACGAGGTCGCTGTGTAGCCATTTCGGAGGAAATTGTGCAAAAAGTTTAAGCAATATTTTTCTCGTAAACACTCCGCATTATGCTACTTTTATAGTGATGCAACTGGATGCATTTCACAAATAACCAAAAATAACACAAAATAAGACAAATACTGTAACATGCAAACATACAAATTGTTACATTTTGTAAAAAAACAAAAACAAAAGACAAATAAACTAAAATAACATGTTTTACTGTCAACAATGCTAGGCTAGTCTTAATAAATTCACAAAGAAGAATCCAATTACCGTAATTTCTGGTTTATAATTCACACCCACTATGTTTAGAGAAAAAAAACAGATTTGCCACACCAAAAAAATCGTGAAACTCATCACACAGCAACTTAACACTCAAAAAGGTATCTAGGATATATACAATACAAGTGCAAATATGAGTTTTAAAAGAAAAAAAAACTTGTACTGCAACAACTGAAGTTTTGAAGAGTAAAAACACATGCGTGGGTATAAAAATACATTTATCATTAGTGTTAAAAAAAACAATATCATACCAAGAAGACTAAGTCAAAAATGTCAATCAGTCCTATTTGGAAAAACTGCTTGTTCTGCGTCAAGCGATTTCCAAGCAATTAAAGAGAAATACAAGCTTTTATGAAGTATAAAGCTCATTAGGTTTTGTTTTAAGCTGATCTCCCCACGGCTCAATACAGCTATAACGAATATAGATTCAATGCGTTCTTAATTAGCTTGTTAGAGCACAGGGTGATGCTGCAAAAATGGACGTCGGCCTAATGAAATATGGACAAAGGGAAGTTCAAATTAGAAATTGCACCGTGCTTGCTGCACTGCAACCTTAGTAGAGGGAACCGTTAAAAGAAATTCTGTGCTTACTTAAATGTACATTTTACTTTTACATATGTTATGCTATGCTAGTGTTGCTAACTCCTGTTCTATGCTTAAATGTATGTTGTTCTATGTGATATATGGCATGTAGTATGATGGAAATCTAGTATCTATCTAGTATATCTAGTAAGTTTTACATTTACGTTAAAAAAGTAAATTTATGAGAAAAACATTGTAAATTTACATTTATGACAATAGTTGTACATTAACAAGAAAAACATACAATAATAAACAATAATCACATTTGTGATTATTCTGGTAAGTTCACGACTTTTGCCGTGAATTACAATTTATGAGAATTTATGGAGGAAAAAAAAGTTGTAAATTAACAAGAATAAATAGAATAAAGATCGAATAAATAGATAAAATAAATTCTTTAGTCGTAAATTTAGAAGAAAACATGTAATAACACAAGAAACAAAGTTTAAAATTTTCAAGAAAACTTCATAAATTCACGACTGTATTCTAGTAAATGTATGACTTTTTCTTGTAAATTTTAATCTATGAGAATAAAGTTGTAAATGTACAAGAGAAAATTCTAAATAAACAAGAAGAAAGTTGTAAAGTATGAATTAAGTGCAGAGTTATAGCGTATATATAAAAAGTGGATAAAGTTAACACACTGTCAGAGACATTCATGGAAAAATGCAGCTAATTAGCATTAAAGCTACAGACACAAAAAAACAGCATGCGTCCAATAGGGCTCAATAAAGAGATATAAATTATGATCTGTAATTAATTGAACAAATTAATTTATGTTTAATCTCAACTAAAACCTGCTGTGAGAAGCCCTCACTTTATTGTATTTTCACATTAGCTATGGCTGCACTCAATTTGAGCTGCTTCGGTGGGAAGCAAACTCCTTCCATGAAGCATTTTTGAAATGTTAATTTACCCATTCGTTGGGCCAAAAAAATGTAATATGCAATTTTTTTCACGTCTCCTCTCTACAACTCGCTGCTCCTCACCGTGCCCTCACACCTACAATAAGAGCTCATGTTAAACAATCCATGTCCACTTTAGATTGTCACTGACCATTGTTTACCATTCAAACACAAGAAGCCCATTCATTTTATATACCGCTTATCCTCATTAAGGTTGCAGGGGTTTGCTGGAGCCTATCCCAGCGGACTACAGTAAGGTACACAACACATAAAGTATCATCAAAGATGCTTTCCCGGCAATATTCCGCCATCAAAGCTACAGTTTGGCAAACAAACATCCAATACACTATCGTGGGACCGCTTGATTTCTCGTACCAACAAGGTCCCTAAACACCCTTATTTGGCAGATCTGCTTATATCCCCAGAACTGAATCAGATCCTGTCCCCTTGTGTCTTTAGCCCAGACCCAAACAAACAGATGACAGCATGGCAGCTAAGCCACGCGATGCGCACGCTTCATGTTTATGGGCGCTGAAAATACTAGACCCATGTGAAATGCCTCAAGTGCCTTCTTGACATCACAGTGAAAAGAACATTGTGCCATGACACATGGCAGCAAACAAATCCATGCTGGAGCCTATCCCAGCTGACATCGGGGTACACCCACATAAAGACAAACAAGCACCTATGGAGAATTTAGCATCTCCAATTAGCCTAACATGGATATTTTTTTTGAATGTGACACACCAGATATGTTTATTCATGCAGTAGCAATGAGCCTCAACATCCCCGCAGCCTCACCACGACGTGTGTGTCAGCGTGGCAGCTGCATTCCGACGCTTGTTTCGGAATGACAGCAGAGGTTAAAGGATTTCTGCAGCACTGAGGGACAGACCACAAGGCGTGATGTGATGTTCAAGAGAAGAAAACTGGCTTCACAGCAGGCAAAGCGAAAAAGAACCATATAGTATTACATGATAACTACCTACAAAAAATAAAACAAAGGCACCTTGGCAAAAATAATATGAGAACAAGAAACTACATGAAGTATTGTGGAACAATAGCAGGATCGTGTGAACTGTGGATCAGGAGAGATTTGAAGAAATATATGTGATTGTCTCCAGCTTCAAACTCAGATGAAGGTGAGACAGACCGAGGAAATTGCTTTTGCGTCAATAAAATGCAACACAGCTTTTATAATGACAAGCAGCAAGCAACAACAAAAATCATTACTCCTTATGTCTAGTATTGGAAGAAAATGAAAAAGAGAAAATGTCACAAATATTAAACATAAACAAGACATATGGGTGATTAGTGAATTCATTCATTCATTTATTTTCTACTGCCTATCCTCACGATTGTGGCGGAGGTACTGGAGCCTATCCCAGCTGTCTTTGGGTACACCCTGGACTAGTCGCCAGCCAATCACAGGGCACATATAGACAAACAACCATTCACACTCACATTCATACCTATGGACAATTTGGAGTCGCCAACTCCACACAGAGATGGTTGAGAGTGGAATTGAACCGGAGTCTCCTTGCTGTGAGGTAACGTGCGTGCTAACCACACGACAACCGTGCAGCCCTACAATAAAATTTCATTAATTAATTCCCGAAGACAGCTGGGATAGGCTCCAGCACCCCCCGCGACCCTCGTGAGGAAAAGCGGTAGAAAATGAATGAATGAATGAATTTTCGACCACTTAACCTCACGAGGGTCACAGAGAATGCTGGAGCCTATCCCAGCTGTCTTCGGGGGAGAGGCGGGGTACAACCTGGACTGGTGGCCAGCCAATCACAGGGCACATATAGACAAACAACCATTCACACTCACATTCATACCTATGGACAATTTGGAGTCGCTAATTAACCTAGCATGTTTTTGGAACGTGGGAGGAAACCGGAATACTCGGAGAAAACCCATGCATGCACGGGGAATCGAACGTGGAATCAAACTCAGGTCTCCTAGCTGTGAGGCCTGCCGTGCAGCCATTAGTGAATTCCTGAATTCTAAATTCTATATTTTCATAGTTGGAGTACATAAAGCCTGTTTATTTATTTATATTTAATATATATTTAATATATATTTATTTTGTTTTTGGGAATACACGTATCAAAAAGCAAGAGAAGAAGCAAAAATGCATGCAGTTAATCCCAAATTCCCGATCACAAGCGGCGGTGGTCTCACATGATGTCATCATTGCGTTTCCACCGCATGAAGGCAGAACATCTGTAGGCGTGACAGTGTTGACAGTGGACTAGCTGAAGTGCAAAGGCGGCTGATGAGCTCCCACTCACCTATTTGCTAAATGTCTTTATCATCCGCCCTCATTTGCATTCACAGTGTGCTGCACATAAAAGCACAATGTGAACATCGTTACTGAGGAAGCACTGATGTGGGGATTTATTTAAATGTTTGTTAACAAAATCGCCCCCCCCCCCCTTTTTAAAAGTCTTAACTTGGTTATTAGAATGTGAAGCAGTTGCCCTAGCTTTAGAAGTTTTTAATTAATTCATTCATTTTCTACTGCTTTTCCTCACGAGGGTCGCGGGGGGTGCTGGAGTCTATCCCAGCTGTCTTCGGGCGAGAGGCGGGGTACATCCTGGACTGGTGGCCAGCCAATCACAGTGCACGTATAGACAAACAACCATTCACACTCACATTCATACCTATGGACAATTTGGAGTCGCCAATTAACCTAGCATGTTTTTGGAATGTGGGAGGAAACCGGAGTACCCGGAGAAAACCTACGCATACACGGGGAGAACATGCAAACTCCACACAGAGATGGCCGAGGGTGGAATTGAACCCTGGTCTCCTAGCTGTGAGGTCTGCGTGCTAACCACTCGCCCACCGTGCAGTTTTTTTTTTTTTACAAAAACATAACTAAACAAGGCTGAATCAGGGTTCAATATTACTTCCTTTTTGTTTAGTGCCGGCTGCACAGTGGTTGAGTGGTTAACTCGCAGACCTCACAGCTAGGAGACCAGGGTTCAATTCCAACCTCGGCCATCTCTGTGCGAAGTTTGCATGTTCTTCCCGTGCATGCGTGGGTTTTCGCTGAGTACTCCGGTTTCCTCCCACATTCCAAAAACATGCTAGGTTAATTAGCGACTCCAAATTGTCCATAGGTATGAATGTGAGTGTGAATGGTTGTTTGTCTATATGTGCCCTGTGATTGGCTGGCCACCAGTCCAGGGTGTACCCCGCCTCTTGTCCGAAGACAGCTGGGATAGGCTCCAGCACCCCTGCGACCCTTGTGAGGATAAGCAGTAGAAAATGAATGAATGAATAACTAAACAACACTAACACCAAAGATGCAATTCCTCAAGCACTTTAATTCCTAATAACACTTGCAGGGTGACATCAACACTATTGTGTCAAAACATTACACTCATCTGAAAAGAGGACAGCAAGCAATTTAGCAGCTGTCAGCATGCAAATGACCTTAATAGGAAGACACTGCCACTCCTGAAGGATTTGTTGTGAAAGAAAAAAACTCATCTGTATGTAATCGGTATGCAGCCGTTTCCCTTCTTCCATATATTTGTCATTACTAGTTATTCAGTTGAAATAAATGTCGTATTTTAAAATCCATATATGATACTTATATTTCTCAACAATTTAAATAGGTCACACAAGTACCGCAATAGTTATAGTTTTAAAGTGTGTTTGTTTATGCCTGTCGCCAACAAAGTTTGTGACTCCAAGAAGCGCTACTTTGCACCTTTATTCTCTGCTCGAATACCGGAAATGTCAGATATCATAGATACAATGTAACACACAAAACTAGCATAGCATGTTTTTGGAATGTGGGAGGAAACCGGAGTACCCGGAAAAAAACCCACGTATGCACGGGTAGAACATGCAAACTCCACACAGAGATGGTTGAGGTTGGAATTGAACCCTGGTCTCCTAGCTGTGAGGTCTGCGAGTTAACCACTCAACCACTGTGCAGCCGGCACTAAACATTCATTTTCTACCGCTTTTTCCTCGCGGGGGTGCTGGAGCCTATCCCAGTTGTCTTCGGGCGAGAGGCGGGGTACACCCTGGACTGGTCGCCAGCCAATCACAGGGCACATATAGACAAACAACCATTCACACTCACATTCATACCTATGGACAAGTTTTTGGAATGTGGGAGGAAACCGGAGTACCCGGAAAAAAAACCCACGTATGCACGGGTAGAACATGCAAACTCCACACAGAGATGGTTGAGGTTGGAATTGAACCCTGGTCTCCTAGCTGTGAGGTCTGCGAGTTAACCACTCAACCACTGTGCATCCGGCACTAAACAATAAGGAAGTAATAAACAAAGCACTATTAAACACTAAAAAAGTTGCAGTATACATGGAGCTGCTCGGGCGGCGCCATCTTGAAACATGAAACCTCCGCATTAAATCCTGTCTATATCGATATGAACTATATTGTTTTTGATATCGTGCTTAGTAGAAATATCAATATAAAAAAATATATATCGATATATCACCCAGCCATAAACTAAAAGTATTTGCTCTGCAAAAAATACATGTCTTTCCATATAAAAATATAACAAATCACATGAATACAAACCAAATAAAATACAATCAAATGCAAATGCAGAAAAAAAAATCAAAAGTATAATAAAAAATAATAATGTTAATAGCAATATGGTCTTGGTTTCCACCTGCTCTCTGGGGTGTGTGGTGCACTGCTGCTGACTGTGGTAGTGATCAGGGAGATAATTATAATGACGATGATGACAGTGATGTTCATGAGGATTAACAGCGAGGTGGGGGAGATTTCCCAGGGCTTGGTTCAAAACAAGACAACGTTGCGCCAGGCCAGACACACCAATCCACGGGCATCACATCACATCACATGGGAAGCAGATTGTCTCCTGTTCCTCTTTTCTTATTTTTTTTTTTTTGCTTTCTTCTACATTGACAGCTCCCTGCCACAATACATTTAGAGAACGGCTTTTCTGGTGACAGCTAATCTGACTCTGCCATTCTCCATCATGCCCCCCACTCTCTCTTTTGTCCTTCCCACCCACTTTTTCCCCCCCTGCCTCCACATCTGTGTGTTTTGTCTCTCCCAGCACTCTCCTTCACCTATATCCCCGCCCCCTCTGAATGTGTCACACTCTTACGCCCCTAGGGGTAATTGCTTGGAGCTAGGCTTCCATTTTTATGTCCATAATCGAGGCCACAGTGCTTATGGGTCTAGATTTCCCGCTGCCTTTGTCACAGCAGCAGCAACGCCAGGGAGAGGAAGGCAGATAAGACCCAGAGAGAAATAGCCGCTCGATTGTAATTAGAGTGCTTATTCACTTACCAATGAGAAAGATTATTGCCCACAGAGAGGAACTACCCTCTCTGGCACACTAATGTGTATTGCCAAAAAAGCTTCCATGGGCTCAATAATTAAGGCTTTAAAACAAGCAATACTGTGTGAATTTGATATTATACTGCAGGTAATCCATGCCATGCTTGGGTACCTAAAGTCCTCCTGGTTTGATTAGTCTAAGCGCTTACGTCAATATTGTGGCACCAGAACAACTGAGAGACTGGGGGCCTGTGCATGTGCACGTCCATGAGGCTCCAACCTGGATTTGTGGTGTAATCAATGTCATTATCCCTCCTGCCAGTTATTAATGATGACTGCCACTTTGCATAATAGATAGATAGATAGACTTTCTTTATTGTCAATGCACAATAAGACAGCAGTGAAATTGCCATTGAAATGTCATTGCCTGGCTCCCGTATAATAATAATAATAATAAATAATAATAATAATAATAATAATAATAATAATAATAATAATAATAATAATAATAATAATAATAATAATAATAATAATAATAATAATAATAATAAAGTGGTAAATAAATAGATGACATCAAATATGAGCAACAATGTACAGCATAAACAATAAATAGCACAAATAATTTAAATAATTTTAAATAAATAATAATTATTATTAATTTAATATTTTAAAATTAATATAATATAATATAATATAATATAATATAAACTGCTGAATGCCAAATAAGCCCCTCAACCTGTCCACACGCACAACCAAAACTTTAATATTGTTATTTATTCTAATTTTTTTAATTATTTGTACAAATTACCGTTTACGCTGTACATTGTTCATATTTGATGTAATCTATTTATTCTCCACATTATTATTTATTATTTATTATTACACGGGAGCCAGGCAACAACATTTCGTTGGCAATTTCACTGCTGTGTTATTGTGCAATGACAATAAAGAAAGTCTATGTCTATAATATAATATAATATAATATAATATAATATAATATAATATAATATAATATAATATAATATAATATAATATAATATAATATAATATAATATAATATAATATAATATAATATAATATAATATAATATAATATAATATAATATAATATAATATAATATAATATAATATAATATAATATAATAGAAATAATGAACAAAATCCAAAATCCAAAGCAGATGTGCCTCTCATTTTACTGAACCAGACCTTAATCAATATTTTACTAAAACATTATGTTCATTATTATCATTAATAATTATAATTATCATTATCAACAATCAACTAACACCCTGGTAGTGTTCTGTTCCGTGTTTTTCTATAAGTACAGTATGCGTTTGAAGGACAGTTCTGTTGGTCTATGGTGATAGGTATTAACAGTTTTAACATAATCTGCAGGAGAACACAGCGAATCTTAATGTAAAAACTGATTTAAGTGTGCCTTACCTAAGTCCTAATAAGCGTGATGTGTCTGGAAATATGAGAGAACACTGAACCGGACCGCTCCTTGCAAGGAATAATGAATGAAAGCAGGAGGTTAACAATTAACTCAAATTTTAGTCTTAGGGAATTTCGGAATTCACCTAGATGGAGGCGTTTCCAGTTTGGACTTTAAACTCTAAAACTCCTTATGTGACCTTACAAACAGGTATAAACTGACCAACAAAGACCTATTGCGCAATATTAGTGCAACACAAGAAACTATGCCATAAAGTGAGCCCAAGCAGCAAAGTAAACAGTCCCTTTAGATATAACATATGAGTTGAAACATTTCCACAATTTGGGTCAGCGCTTGTCATCGAGGCGTGATGGTGGGTCCCTGCAGCCAAAACATTTGTACCGCCACTGTACATCATAGCTGATGAACAAAAAAACAAAAAAAAGGACACCGTTGTAGACAATTCTCTCTGAACTAATGGGCAATTATTTTACCAAGCACTTGCACTGATAAATCAATACATACTAAATCGAATACAAGCCAAACAAGCTATTGCCATGAAATATTAAAGAAGGGAGGAAAACAGAGAAAACAACCTTGCAGGATAAACTTGCTAGGTCTTCTGCCCATGTTTGGGCATCAGGGCAAAGTCTGCATGGGGCAGCCATATCAGTCGCACAGTGTGACAATTCAAAAGTGAGACATAAGAAAAAATAACAAAAACAATAACGTAGTAAACACTTACCAAGCATTCAGACATATGCAGCTCCAGCGTCCTTAACCACAACTACAGCCCAGCAAAGGAGCATGCTTCCTCTGACGGTGGGATCCCTCGAAAATCTCAACAATCAGAGGAAAACCTCAAGCGAGGGGGGGGGGGACTACACCCACTAGGCCGGGATCTAATTTCCTCTTTTGCCCACCCTCTCATTTGCCTGTCCAGCTTTGTTTAATACTGTGGGAGACGATCATTTTACGCTCTACAGGAGGAATCTCCTTGAAGGCAGGTCTCTCTAGCCAGCGGTCAATGAAATAGACAAAGTTCTAGCAGGCTGTTTACTCCGTCCTGTTCTGCTCCGAACCGCTGCTGAAGGTCCTCTGAGGAAGGAAGTGACATCGCAGGTGTTCCCTCCTTCCTTCCTCGTGCAAAGCCCACTTTCTTCAAGGAAGCTTTGTTAATGAATACTAGAGCCTTCAACAGTCATTGTAGGGATAGCAAAATGAATATTACTGACAGTGTGGGATTCCCAGTCATTCATTCATTCATTCATTTTCTACCGCTTTTTCCACATGAGGGTCGCGGGGGTGCTGGAGCCTATCCCAGCTGTCTGATAATGTTCTCCAACAAAAAGCATAAATAGTGGAACCTTGGTATTCATTCATTCATTCATTCATTCATTTTCTATCGCTTATCCTCACGAGGGTTGCGGCTGTCTTTGGGCAAGAGGCGGGGTACACCCTGGACTGGTTGCCAGCCAATCACAGGGCACATATTCACACAACAACCATTCACACTCACATTCATACCTATGGAGAATTTGGAGTCGCCAATTAACCTAAAAATTAGCCCTAAAAATGTCACAAGAAAAGTAAAAAAAAAAAAAAGCAGTTTAGAATTTTTGTTGTCATTTTTGCATCAGTAAGTTTTGAAAAAAATATTTTTTCTAACAAGAAAAAAAAATCACAATTTTCCAAAAATAAATTTGTAATACAGTATTGGGAGAAAAGGGCACTTGAGTAGCATAGAGTTGCAATATTAAAGAACAAATATATATTGTAAAAGTCATAATATCATGAGAAACAAGCAAAAAATAAAATTTTAATTTTTGTAAAAATTGTTCACATTGAATTAGAAAAAGTCTGAATAAAGTAACATTACAAAATGAAAAGTGACTAAGATTATTTAAGAAGAAAAATGAAATATTAAAAAAAAAACAGCAAAAATGGTGGAAAAAGAGTAAAAGCCAGAACTGATACAATGAATACGATTTTTCACCTAAACTACAAAGTTTTTTCTTGAAATGCACATAACTTCTTTTATATATATATATATATATATATATATATATATATATATATATATATATATATATATATTATATACTTATATATTTGCATGTATGTATATCGAAGTAGCCCTTGCATCCCTTGATTTTTCAGTATATGGCCCTCGTTGGAAAAAGTTTGGACACCCCCGGCATAAGCCATCAGTCTACTGTTACACATTCCCTCGTCTTTCCTTTGCCTATTAGAAAATGGCGATAATTACATACAATTATCAGTAAGACATGGATGAAATGGTCAAATGACTCCTTCCTACTGTTTTGCAGATATGTTGAGTGGTGCAATTGAAATGATGTGATGTTCCTTAGTGTAACTTGTAATAATTCTACATCATAATATGAGCTATGTGGTACACTACCTGTTCTTTCACAGACGCCAGGATATTGTTGGCCGTGTTGTTAGGCTCCATGCTGCGGCCAGTCGTCCTGCTACGGGTGGTCAGCAGAAGCCCCTCCTCCATCACTGGGCTCTGCTCAGGAACTGGCATTCCTCCTGGGCACAAAAAAAAACAAAAAAAAACACACACATGATCAGCATTTGTCATCGATCGTGTTCTCTTCGGTACGTATTGTATGCATTGACCTCTGCCTGGTTTGTATTGGCAAAGGAATAAGTGGCTATTGATGGTCACGCGCCACCACGACTGTCAATACACACCCACGCACAGACACGCCATATGGCCCCAAGACCGTCAGTGTTTCTAGTCTGTGACTGTGCGAATCAATGCCATATGGCCTACATATAAACACCACGTAAAACGTTGCTGTCCAGAAAAAAATATGTATTTCCATTGTTGGGTGTTTTATTATTATTAGTTTTATTGAAAAAATACACAATTTTGAGATAGACAAAAGACAAAGAGAAAAAAAGTAAAATGTGCATTAGAAAAAAAAATCTAATGGAAATCATGTAAATCTATAAAAAATATTTTTATAGCTAATTATTATAGTTTCACATGCAGAAAATATAAACCTGACCAATGGCTGCAACTTCCTGAACATCCTGGTGAGATCAAACCTTCTTTATAATATTTCTTCACTCACTGAATGTACTGCAAAAAAAGGTCAGTAAGGATAATTCATAATGCCGCCTCTCGCCCGAACACAGCTGGGATAGGCTCCAGCACCAGTTGCAACCCTCGTGAGGATAAGCGATAGAAAATGAATGAATACCGAGGTTCTACTATGCATGCTTTTTGTTGGAGAACATTAATGACCCGTAAAATATAACGGGAAATATTAATGACTAAAGCAATTCATTGAAAAAAATCACGAGTTTGCAAAAAATAGAATGTCAACAACAGATGGAAAAGCTAAGTGGATACCATATTCTTTGCTCTCTATGCCCTCTGGCTCATAACTGAAATGTAAGTGCAATAGATCTCGTCTCATGGACTTGAACCACATGAAATAAGTCCATCACACACACACCCAGGGCACCTGCGATGACATTCTCACAGAAGCACACAAAAGCAAGTGTTTCTATGGGGAAAACATAGATTTCACAAGGACTTTTACTGCCTGAAAGATTCACCGCTGCTGTCATCTGTAAGCTATTTAGAGAAAAGATTTACAGATATATTCCAAGCTCGGGCTTTTCTGCACATATCTTGGCTAACATGATTTACAAGACAAAACCAGACAGGATGCCAATTTTGTGGTGCCGTGTCAACATCTTCATGTGTAAAGACCAGGGGTCTCAAACTTGCAGACGGCGGGACCGTATTTTGTGGCCCCCTTCATGACATCAACATTTATGTAAGAGTGAACCGCGCCTTTGTTAAATTACTACTCATTACACTTAAACCTCATTTGGACCTCAACACTTGTCTGTCTGTCAGAATGTTGTGTGATAAATTAAACAAGTCGTCATAACTGCAAGATAAGGAGTAGATAGATATATTAAAATTATTTTATTATGATGACTCGGTGACCAATTTTAAATGAACAAACTAAGAATCAAGTTATTTGTAGTCCTAAATGCAATATATATATATATATATATATATATATATATATATATATATATATATATATATATATATATATATATATATATATATATATATATATATATATATATATATATATATATATATATATAAATGTGTTTTTGGTCACTTTTTTGCCTCTTTTATGAAATTATGTTTTTTTTTACTGCAGCATCTGTTACAACATCACATGCAAATCATATGCAAATTAGCTGATGACAACTTCTAGCGACTTCTAGAGGAGGAGTTGTCAACAATGGAACTGTAATACACTGTAATAATACTATATTAAACATATTAAAATTTAATATATATATATATATATATATATATATATATATATATATATATATATAATGTGTTTTGCTCACTTTTTTGCCTCTTTTATGAAATTATGTTTTTTTTTACTGCAGCATCTGTTACAACATCACATGCAAATCATATGCAAATTAGCTGATGACAACTTCTCGCGAATTCTAGAGGAGGAGTTGGCAACAATGGAACTGTAATACACTGTAATACTACTATATTAAATATATTAAAACAATAATAAACACTTTCATACCTTTAAAGGGGACCATATATATATATATATATATATATGTAAAAATCAAATAAAATAAGTGGATAGCCGCATCCCTGCTAGGCAATCGAGTTTTTCAAGTATAGGTGAGGTCCCAACTGTATTGGAGTAAATACTCTATTAGGGAGGCTCACTGTGCCACATTTTTTATTATTATCCCGTTGATCCCCGGCAGCAATATTTTAGTTTCTTAATGCAGGCAAGGGGACAAGCAGCTATTCAAATACCCGACTAAATGAGTCCACTTGGGTGCAGACAGCTCTTATTTTAAAGGCTTAAGGGGTCATATCCTTAACCGTGTACGCGCTTGCCAACTTTAAACAAGCCGGTGCTAACACAGAGATGAGATCATTTAACTCGGGCTGACAGTCAGTTTGTGAGACACGGCCGGGCTGTTTACAGTGAAGACATAAAACATTTTGATCGTATATGGAAAAGGCTGGAAGTCCTGGGTTATTTTGCTGGGAAAAAAAAGGACTCTGGGAGATTCTGACAGTGTTCCAACAGGGCAACATTTCAAGATGTCTGACCCAATTTGAGTCATGTGCCAGGCCTGGCGTTGACACTATACGACTAATGTATGTGTTTCCGCAAAGGATAGTCCACGTCGGCGTCTTAAAATAATTTTCCACTCATTCATAATCTTGCAGAACACCATCCTCATTCCCCGGCACAAGCTTTAATTCCCAGAAAGCAAGCAGGAAACTGTTTCTATTTGACGTGTGACTCCTGCCTGACTCTTGCAGCACTGTGGGGTGAGGGGGGGGGGGGGGGGTCACACAGTGGTAACCAAAAAATGGAAAAGGTTAGTACCACCACAGCTGGAGTAAAACAGCCTATTTCTGTAAAAACAAAAATAGGTGTGCAGAGACCAGATTTTACATTATATATGTATGATTCATTCACACACATGTAGACAAACAACCATTCACACTCACATTCATACCTATGGACAATTTGGAGTCGCCAATTAACCTAGCATGTTTTTTGGAATGTGGGAGGAAACCGGAGTACCCGGAGAAAACCCACGCATGCACGGGGAGAACATGCAAACTCCACACAGAGATGACCTAGGGTGGAATTGAACCCTGGTCCTCCTAGCTGTGAGATGCGCGCTAACCACTCGACCGCCGTGCAGCCATAAAATATGTACATTTAGCTAAGTATTAGGGATTCTCTGAATGATCGGCCGATATCGGTGAAAAAGCACGGTATCGATATGGGCCGATACTTGCTTACACCCTGGACTGGTGGCCAGCCAATCACAGGGCACATACGTATAGACAAACAACCATTCACACTCACATTCATACCTATGGACAATTTGGAGTCACCAATTAACCTAGCATGTTTTTGGAATGTGGGAGGAAACCGGAGAAAACCCACGCATGCACGGGGAGAACATACAAGGGGTGGAATCGAACCCTGGTCCTCCTAGCTGTGACGTCTGTGTACTAACCACTCGACTATATGTATGATTTTTTTTAGATTTTGATAATATGTTCAAATAATAACGTTAGACTCTATACATGCCAGTTGAAGCTAACCTGATTTAAAGCAAAATCGTGATATCCTACCTTCAAAATTCCCCATTTAGTATGATCCAGAATCTACATAGCGCTGTAATGTTACTTCGACGTCCACAACAGCTTTGATAGAAGGAGCTGCCGTCGCGCTCCTAAAAGTACACAACCGACTGGCTCTTCAACATTTCTGTTTTCCTTCAAACGTGAAGACGCAAAACAGCCTCATTGGCCTGCCAGCAGCATCGCAGCGTTGTGTCATCAAGCCCAAGCATGTGGAGAGGCAAGAAGGCAAGAAGGCAAGAAGCTAAGAAGTAGGTGAGAGGCGGAGAAGGAAGCCCAAGTGTGTGAAGTTGTTCAAGGCTATAATTAGGTTAATACCTAAGGACGACATAGTTCCCAATAGTTAAAAGATGACCTCATGTGGAGCTTGTGCAGGTTAGTGTTTATTTTGTGTGTTTTTATTTGTGCCTTGTTGTCAAATTTCTGTTATCCTTGCCTGAGGACAACAGAAGAAATGTAGCAGTTGTGTTAAAATTGTTAAAATATTATCATGTTGGCTACACAGTCATGAGGTCGAGGAGACCTGGGTTCGATTCTCCGCTTGTGTGGAGTTTGCATGTTCTCCCCGTGCATGCGTGGGTTTTCTCCGGGTACTCCGGTTTCCTCCCACATTCCAAAAACATGCTAGGTTAATTGCCAACTGCAAACTATCCATCGCGTGAATGGTTGGCTGGCAACCAGTCCAAAACAGCCCCAGACCATCACACTACCACCACTATATTTTACTCTTATTAAACATTTGTCTCAGGGTATTTCCCCAAAGGTCTTGGGGGTCATGAAGATGTTTTCTGGCAAAATTGAGATGAGCCTTAATGTTTTATGTTTTTGTTCACCAGTGGGTTTGGTCATGGATTTGTGCCATGCAAGCCGTTTTTGCCCACTGTCTTTCTTATGTTGGAGTCATAAACACATGACCTTAACCCTTAGATGCATAAGTGGGTCAAAAATGGTTGTTTTCTTGAAATATCTTCGTAATGAAAAATTGTTATCATTTCATATTCCAGGTATTCCTCAAAAAACATGTTTTTGATATCATGCCATTCACATTTTTAACTTACTTTTATGCAACACACAATGGATCCTCATATTTTCTATTGTTGTAAGGAGTCATTTTCTTTTTCAAAGATGGAAAAAAGTGAAAAATTAAGATGTTTCTAACATTTTTTCCTACAATTTTTCCTAGCGGATTTTTTGATCCACATATTACCTAATATGTAAATGTGTTTGGTAATCTGAAACATTGTGTGACGAACTCAGGAAGGGGGCACTAATGGATATCTTAATATGAATTTGGAGTGTAGCTGTTTTATAACAAATCAAACATACTATAAAAATACGTTGTGGAGTGATTTGTCATTCAAAGCCAAGCTGTAATCCTGAAGTCACTCAAGAACCAAATGACTTAAAAGTGACCCCACCCTGACTCAACACAACACGTGGTCCACTCAACTGACCTCAGACACTCCTTGGAATTTTTTTACACAACTCTCTTTGACTGAATCGAAAGTGCTTTGAATGAAATGATCCAGGAAGAAAAAGGACTTGCACTTCAAGCAATGACTAACCCCCATAGTATGTGTAGTTCAAAAAAGTAATACAAAGTCATTTCAGTATATTAAATATTTTAGACAAGTATTCATCAGTCCTCTTCATCCCTCTGAAATCAAACCTGAGCCTCGTGTCACCTTCCCCAGAGGAGCACTGCGGTAGAATGTCTAATATTAGCCACCACACATACAAACATGAAACCAGGTTACTGAGGGAAATCAAGTTAAATCAAGAAAGCGGAAAACACATTTAGAGGATGCTAAGCAACAAATTAAATGGTGCATAAATGCAGCTGGTTCGTAATCACTGTTGTCATAGCCAGCCTTTATTTTTGTGTATTTGTGACGCGTCAATGTGAGACATCATCTGCTTTCTTCAATAGCACATTCTATATAGCAAAATAATGCGGTTTCTATGATAGTGGGAATTCTTAAGGGATTACCTGTAAGGACACACCAACAGTATAAGTTGTGTTCAGTAATGCTCATTTGTTTGAGTGACGTTTACACAGCAGTGTGTAAAAATTAAGACACCCCATGCAAACCCGTATTTGATAACTTTTCTACTCCAGACCCATTGCACTTGGGATGGGTATTGTTTTCATTTTATCTAATACCAGTACCAAATCGGTACTTTTTAAACTACGACGGTACCAAAACAGTGCCTGAATCGGTAGTTTCAAAAAGGAAAGCACGGGTCACTGTCCTAAAAGGGGTGTAACTAAATACAAACATACTGCAAACATGTTGAATAAACTGGGGAAACAATGTGGAATATTGTAGTCAGGCACAATCTGACGTCAATTTCATCAAGTTTATGCATTGCTATTTTGTGACATGAAGAACTCAATGATACAAAACGATGCAAATTTGATTTCAGCTAGCGATTTCCACACCTCGGTTGGCACCAAAGAATTTTGCTGCATGTACTTTGACCAAACTCAGACTCAGACTGAACCAGCGTAGTCCACACACAATGCAACTAAAATGGAATCGTGGAAAAATAAATGCAAATTAGCTGACCTCTGCTTTGTCACACACCTAGAGTATATTTCCGCATTACTTCTCAGTCATAATGAGAAATATAGTACTCCCATGACCGGAGTTAAGATAAGCGGCATAGAAAACGAATGCAAATCCAAAGACTAAAACGTACCACTTCCACACTGAATGAGAGGAGAATGAGAGGTGATGTAATTTAATGTCCTGTCTCCTAAATGGAACATTATCGATGCCTACTGGCTTAGCATACTTTCAATATTTGTTTGACTAATAATAGACTGCCCGACTCTCGCCCGAAGACAGCTGGGATAGGCTCCAGCACCCCAGCGACCCTCATGAGGATAAGCGGTAGAAAATGAATGAATGAATGAATGCTATTATTTTGACTTGAAATTTCTCACACATGTCAATGCCCTCTACAAAGCATGCACTTTAATCCAGTACACATCCTCAGGATACTGAACACATGTCTGAAAAAAATCTGAGATCAATGTTCAATCGACAATGTTGGAAAAACATGGCTGCCATCAACTAGATTGCAGTGCAGGAGCTTGGGGTGGGCTTTATTTTCTAAATACAACAGACTTGATGTAGCATCAGTCAACTGCAGGCTAAGTTGTCTTTGAGGCACCCCGGGACACCCACATTAACAACAAAAGACAAGGCATGTTTACCATCCACGCATGTGAGCCTGAATTTAAATGAAAGAGATGCACATGCTGATTGCACTGATTTTGCTCAACTAAAAAGGGGTGAGAAAATGCAGCTTGTAAATATACAGCACGCCGTATCTTTGCCATCCTCTGTGAAAAGAATACTCAGTGATTGTTAATCATGTCTTCTGTAAGCTAGGCTTTTCAGACATTGTAAGCCATCAGAGATAATATGCAGTGATTTCCAAGCATTAGTTTAACGTGGATGAGATTGAAAAGCTGTGATACATACGAGTTCTGTTCCTATACTTTTGGTTTCATTTGGATCTTGTACCCAAATATATTACCATATAATAATATATTGTAAACATATAATAATAATAATAATATATATTATATTATTATTATATTAATATTATTAAAACATTATATTATATTATTATATAATATATAGTATTACATTATATTAATATTATTAAAATATTATATTACATTATTATATAATATATAGTATTACATTATAATAATATAGTAATATATTATAAATATAGAATAAAATAAAAATAAAATAATTATTTTACCATGTAGTAATATATTGTAAATATATAATAATAATAATATATATTATATTATTATATTATTAAAATATTATATTATTATATAATATATATTATTACATTATAGTAATATAATAATATTTTATAAATATAAAATAAAAATAAAATAATTATTATATTTAAAAATGGAGAGGCATTATGTTTCAATAAGTTAACCAAAATATTCAGCTGTTGTGTCAAAAATTCCATACTTGTATATACTGAGACAAATTGATTGATTCCAGGAACAGATTTCCTAAAAACCGGATAGTCAGCTTGCTGTCATGTGGCAGTTCCTGCCATTCGTATCTGTGAGGCACTAACGACGTGCAAACAGAATGCTATTGTCTTATTGGGCACACTGGATTATTGTTGATAGTCGCTTGCACAATATCAGTATCTAAAAACACCAAGTCACATTACAATCACTGCTCTAAATCCTAATTAGTATGAGCCCCTGTGGCCACACACATGACCTGATTAATTTTTCTTAATTAACCACAAACCGCTAGCAGGAGGCCCAGTCTTAAGAGCGCAGAGAGTAAACAGTTAGAATCCTGTCTTAACATTCAATAAACAAAAATACACAACACAGCACTGCCTTCTTTGCTCTTTGGTAAAAGTTTGTGAGATGGGTTCGGCATTTATTCAACAAACAGAGTGAAAATAACTTATCATATTTAATATCAGACGTATTAACCATTCACACTCGCATTCATACCTGTGGACAAGTTTTTGGAATGTGGGAGGAAACCGGAGTACCCGGAGAAAACCCATGCATGCACGGGGAGAACATGCAAACTCCACACAGAGATGGCTGAGAGTGGAATTGAACCCGAGTCCCCTCGCTGTGAGGTAACCTGCGCGCTAACCACACAACCGCCGTGCAACCCTACAATAAGAGTTCATTCATTCATTTTCTACCACTTAACCTCACGAGGGTCGCGGAGAATGCTGGAGCCTATCCCAGCTGCCTTCGGGAAAGAGGCAGGGTATACCTTGGACTGGTGGCCAGCCAACAACAACTCCACACAGAGATGGCCGAGGGTGGAATTGAACCTTGGTCCCCTAGCTGTGAGGTCTACATGCTAACTACTCGACCTTATTTATTTTAGTTTTATTTAATTTTCTTATGCAGCTACAGTATTTTTACACTTACATGATAGTTAACAATGTTAAAATACAAAGTAAATGAGTTCAAGAGTCTCAAATAAGTCATCCATAACAAGTGTTATGAAGGTGTCAGTTTGACTTTGGAACGGACTGATCGAATTTCCAGTATTTCCTCTGGGAAAACCTTTTCCGAAATAAAGGCTGCTGGGATGTTCACCAGCGTCCAGACATTATTTGTATTCGAGGACTGTGTTGATGTTGCAGTGTATTAGATTTAGAAAATGGAAGGAAAGCATTGAGCCTTGTTTGACATGATAGCTCTGGGCTAATGTAAGGAACCAGGGAGTATATACGCTAGCCTGGGTTATACTACATATTATATTACAACGCTACACATTCCCGGTTCTATGACAGTGGAAAAATATCTCTAAGAATCCTGCATAATTGGTGAAACACTTAAAGTTAAAGTGACTTTTTAGTGCTCTCAAATTAAAATACTTTGCTTTTTACAGACAATCCCATAAGCAAGCATAAGAATGTCTCCTTGTCAGAGCATAAACAAGGTGCAAAACTGTCACTGCTGTGCATCCTTAGGCTGAACACGCCACCATAGTGCCTCATTATGCAAGGAATAAGAACATATAGAATATGTGCTTGTATATAACAGTGGGAGTGTCGAGTGGGTATGTTTTGGTTTTGTTCCACAGCGTCACCTCTTCTTTCTGTGCAGACAGACTAATGGCAAATGTAAATGCCCTCATATTAATTCATGATATTTGCAAATAAAGAGAAAATACAGCCTTTAACAGGCACACAGAGTGATTAGTCACACCTTTTCCGAACACTTTTTCAATAATGATGCGGCGGGGCAAACCAGCTCTCTCTCACACACACGTTACCAACACTAATGCACTTTGACAGACGACCAAAACCATCCTTACTGGATGTAAATCCTTTAAATAGAATCCGAATTTGAGCTACAGTGATGCACTTCATCCTGTCTCATGTCATTAGACGAGTCAATTTAACACCCTAATGCTTTCCTGGATACTGATAATCTGTGTGTGGGGAGAGGTGGGGGGGGCATTTGGAGAGGAAATGACATAAAACCAGGTCATCGAAAATAGAAGAGCAAGTAAATGATGAGATTGAACAACAGCATAATTAAGCGCAGTAAGGTACTAGGGATGCAGCGGGCCAGGTAACATGTGGTACTGTCCGTACATCCTCATCCATCCATCCAACATCAGATTCAATGTTTTGTAGTGAGTAAATAGTAAATACTCTAAATAGCTCAGGAAGGGATCAGTAAGTGTAATTGTTTTTATACTCCCAAGACGTGAAATGTCTTTTTTTGTGTGTTGGTGTCATAGAAAGGTATTGTAATAACATAAAATATCAGTAGTATACAGTTATGCAGTCATTTATAACACACTCTTTTTTTTATTTTTTTTCCATAAAAATGTATTAATTGATTCACTAAAGTCTATTATCTTCATAGCATGAAATAAAACTAAATAAAACTAATAAAACACACTCTTGTATTTTTTCCATTAAAGTCTATTAATTGATTCACTAAAGTCTATTATCTTCATAGCAATAGAAATAAAACTAAATAAAACTAAAATAAATAAGGTCGAGTACTTAGCGTGCAGACCTCACAGCTAGGACACCAGGGTTCAATTCCACCCTCGGCCATGTCTGTGTGGAGTTTGCATGTTCTCCCCGTGCATGCGTGGATTTTCTCCGGGTACTCCGGTTTCCCAGTACCAGGGTTCAATTCCACCCTCGGCCATCTCTGTGTGGAGTGCATGCGTGGGTTTTCTCCGGGTACTCCGGTTTCCTACCCCCTTTTCCAAAAACATGCTAGGTTAATTAGCGACTCCAAATTGTCCATAGGTATGAATGTGAGTGTGAATGGTTGTTTGCCAGCTCTCGCCCAAAGACAGCTGGGATAGACTCCAGCACCCCCTCATGAGAAAAAAGCAGTAGAAAATGAATGAATGTGTTGTCATGTCAATCTAATGTGCCCAGAAACATCAGAATGAGAAGTGCTGCAAATCACGCAGCCAGGTCAAAAGATGTTGGCCACGACAAGGAAAACCAGCGATTACAGAGAGAAAACGGGCCTCTACAGCAAAATGAAGACTACGCACTCAATCGATGTAGCTCCTGGGGGGAATACATGTCCAACATCAGTGCATAACATGACCCGAAAACCTGGTCCTTGCTTGAACAATGAAACTTTTGCAGGTCTGCTGCAGTATTGTACGTATATATAGGATTTCATGTGAGGCACTGTCCTAATAACTTTTTTCTCCCAGGAGTCCTGTAGACTTGTTGTGTGCAAATATCACATTCATCAAACCCACGCCGAGATATCACTGCGAATCTTTTCTCATATCCAATGCATGTTCATCTCCACAGCCAAAAAAGATGAGCTCCCTTTTGTGTTGTGTGATAAATGATTTACCAGCATTTCCGCCACAACAGGAAATTGTATATGATGTGTGATTACCTTGGGAATGAGCGCATCCAAGCAAAAAAATACAAAGGTTTGGTGTTGTAGAAGACAAGAGAGGGCATTTGAGGTCTCTCTGTGGATTGGCATGGGAAGCAAGATCGCCATGGCAGACGGCCTTTTTCCCCGGATAGGGTTGCTAACTGTACTTATTATACGTGTGTGGTTGCCTTCAGGCTACAACTTTGTCAGTTTTTGAATAAAAAAGAAAAGCTTTGATCTGACTTCACAGTGGTTCCAATGTTACTGATTTTATATTAAACAGCTTTTTAAATGTCACATGAACTGTATTTATCCATGCTCAATCACAAGGTAAGTCTGTATCCGCCATTTTTTAAATGTCTCGACATTTATAAACAGGCAAAACTTAAACTTCTTGGCAAACTGGAATTCAACTTAAACATATATTGCAAGTAAAGACATAATTCTGACGTTTTCACCAACTACCTTTCCTTGTTATTAAATTGGTATTTTGCAGATTTGTACATTGTTAAAGACATTTTGTAAGCAACTTTAAGAACTCAATTAATAAAAAAAACAAAGAACTCAATTAATATTCTGGCAAAAATGCAACTGCCACTTATAAATTATTATCCTGTATTTAAGCAATGAGCAATAAATTAGGCAAATGCTGCTGTTGCATTTGCCTAACAATGGAAAACGTGACTAATGGCTGCCGAAATGTCAACTGAATTCCTTCACTTCCCAATGAAAACTCTCAGACGTTCCCCATCAGAAGACATGAGCGCGAGCTAATGAGGCGTTCTGTGCTTTCATCCACACCGAACTCTGTCCCTGTCCACAGAACCTGACAGCACAGACTTACTGCATCAACACAGCACACGTTGGAAATACAACAAATGTCCATATCTTACATTGCGTTGTGTCGTTTTTGTAACACATGATTGATTATTTGTACTTAGTTCACTATTGAGTTTATTCCCTATACGTCTCAAAGAAGCAAAGTCCCTGTAAATGTGCATTTAAGCGTGACAAGGCAAACCTTGATTGACATCCTGTTGCCGTGCAGGCTTGCAGCTCTTACAAACGCCTCCTTTTAATTTCTCTCCCCAACGGGGTCCATACGGAGTTCACATTTCAAAATTCCAGACTTTTCCCTATCCAATTAATCAACACAGATTCTGCTTTTCCATTTACTTTTATAATTAAAAAATGTTAATATCCTGTGCCTCTCAAATGTGAATAAAATTCCTTAGTCATCCATGAAAGCAGATCAATTATCTTTGTGTTAAAGACAAAACTAAATATTCACACAAACAGTGATGGATATTTTGGCCTCTTTTTTGATGTGTATGTTTGATTCATGTTGATTCAGTCTGTTTAGGTCCTAACCGATTAATCAAAACAAGCCTAAGATTAATCAACTTGGAAAATAATCAGTACTTTCAGCCCAAGTATCATGTAAATCAATTATAAAATGATTTTTGCTTTCGTTTCACCATATCATTTCCAGGAGACTGTACCTATAGTTAATGTTGACATATAATATAGCTGACAGTTACTATGGTACCTATTATGTCATTGTATGGTCATATCACTTCGTACTTCGGTACGTGACAAAAAATAAATAAATAAAAATAATTTAAAGAATAATTTAAAAAATACAAATAATTTCAAAATAATAAATAAAAATTAATAAAAATTAATAAAATTATTTTTTTTTAATTAAAAAAACTTCCTACTCCTTTTGGACATGTGGAACTGTGAACTGATTATGTGAAGCACTCAATTGTAATCTGATGCATGTTCAAATGAAATAAAACCATTACCATTACCATTTTAAAGCCATTTACCACTTCTAGTTCTAATTCTAGTCCAGTTAAGGTTTTAGCATCTTTGTGTATTTTTGTTATATTTTATAACTATTATATTTTTTATTACCATTACCAATGCAAAGCTCATACACAGAACTGGAGAAGGCTGGCCATTCAATTTGTCAACCTTCCCAAAAGGATGCCCCCCCCCCCCCCCCCGTGTGTCCTCACAGTAAAATCTTAGCTGCCCTATCGAGCGCCTTACAAAAACTCTTGGAAACGTTTCATCTGCATCAGATCATTTGTAGTCAGATTATACAGATAAGACTCATTCGTAGTCGTAGTAGTAGTAGTAGTAGTAGTAGTAGTAGTAAACGTGTGCCATGTTGAACAAACCACAGTGTAAAAGCACTATCCCAGTCACTGCTAATGCCCACAAAGCAGAAACTCACGAGGGGCTGTCTTTCAGACTCAGCATGTCAGGCCCATGGAGGCCTGTTTTACCGGACAAAAATCTATTGTGTACCTAATCTCTCAAAGCGCTGACGTGCTTTCTCTTCTAGTATTATCTTAGCTGTCCAGCACCCAACGAAAGCATGAAATCTGGTCCTTTTTTCAAATATATTTACATACCCAGTTCGACGAACAGGAGCCAAAAAATGTTAAGCCTGATTCAAATAAGCGACTGTTAGTATTCTTATAGCTTTTGCATTCCAACCAAATCCATTCCAATACATGCAGCTTTTTATTCCACTCCATTCCAAAATGACTCAACATGGCTTGGAAAGTAAATCCTCACCTCACCAATACATGTGGTTTGTCCTCTGAGATGACTGAAGAAAAAGACTCCCCTTCGGAGCACAAATGTGCAAATGTGCACATTGGCTGACTGGCATCGGTATGAACTGTTATTATCAACCCAAAGTCAAGCCCACTCGGCTGTGGCCTTCCTTCCTTCCATCCCAAGCCAAAACAAACAAAAGTACATGGAGTGACTATCTTGAGCTTTTCACTCCAAACAGATCTGTACCATTAAGGAAAAACACACCGCATGGAATAGCAAGAAAAATACATTAAGGGTCAGTGAGTAAACAAAACACATCAATCTGATTGATGGCCACTCAGAAGTGTTAACTTTTTGAGAACATGATTGATTATTTGAAGTATACACAAGCAACAAAAGTAAAAAAAAAAAAGGTGGATTTTAAGTCATTCAGAATGAGGGCAAAGGCTGGAAATACTTTCCCCTTCACTAAAAAAAAATGGTGGGACTGAAAACAACTTTTGATCCCAGTGAAAAAAAAGTAAATCTGACATGAAACACAGGGGTGAGGGCTTAAACCTTGATGTCGGGCCAGAATTAGGCAGTGAAGACCTGCCAGCTAAAGCGTGCTTAACTGCGCTGTCGCTTCCCATTAAAAGGACTGACTGGGTCAAACAATCACTATGTGTTTGAATATGAGGTGCCTGTGCCTTAAAAGTGTTGGGGAAAAGGGTTTATGACAAAACAGATACATGTATCAGTCAATATGTGGCCCCACAAATACACCGGTTAACAAGAACCAACAAATGCTCAGCAATTGTGAAACTGTAAACATGCACTTCAATGTAACATTGGAAGAATGTTCAAAATAAACTACATGAGGCGATGTCAGAAGACACACACGTGTGTGTGTATTCTGCAAAGCTGAAGCAACATAAACGTTTGGGTGCGAAAATTTTAATTTACAATGAACACAGGAGTCGTTCGGAAGCTGAAGCTGGACTGAAATGCTGTGGAAATACGCTTAAAATGCAGAATGAAAGTAAAAGTTTTTACTCATTTGCCACAATTGGGGTAGAAGTAGTCAAAAGTCAGCTGGGATAGGCCCCAGCATACCCCCGCAATCCTAGTGAAGATAAGTGGCATAGTAGATGGATAGATGGATGGGATGGCTGGCTGGCTGGAGGAGCTGTAGGGAATGTCAAGTCTCCCACCATGTTTTGCGGCATTGCTCTTTAAATATTATATTTTTAATGTTGTGTATTAGGTTTTTTGTCATTCATGTACATATATTTAGCTTTTTTTTTTCTTTTTTACTACAAAACCATTAAACCTACTCCCAAAGAAGGACCAGCCTCATCCACAATCCAATCCCTAATGATACATATTAGAGCTGCCTCCACTGCTGCTGTGTTTTTATTTTTGAGTTTGCAAAAGTAAATGCTCAGCGTCCTTCCTGCATGCATTTACCATTTACGTTTATGTATTTATATGGATTTTAAAGAGTTTATTGCATGTAAAACTATAATTGTAAATTGTTTTAATTGTTAACGTTATTGGGTGTCGGATGAATTCGATTTGCAGTATTTCTTGTGAGAAGAATTGATTCGGTTAGTAGCGTAAGTTTAAGCTAGAGTCGGACCTCATGGAACCGATTAATGAGGTTCCAGTGTACACATTACTCATAGTAGAAAGACTGGAGTGACCGGACTTGAAAAGTAAATAAAAGTGGCGAGCAAGAGGATGAGTGTACCGAAGGAGCAGTGTGTGAAGATGTAGACACTGAGGATGTTCCTAACATAAGCTGCTATGTGCCGGCCCCATGTTGACCAGATAGGTGCTGTGCGTTGTTACTGTTGTTCCTTGTTATAAAAGTGTATTGATTTCTCCTATAATGCAAAATTGACTTTTTCATGATGTTATTACAGAACTATATGTCCCTCAAGTCTGTTTTATCACCGCCAAATGCAAAATGCAAAGCAATCAAACGTCTCAAGAAGGTCACAAAATAAATACTAATGTGATGTTACACTATTATATTTCATACAAGTGAATGTGTAGGTCACACTTTTCCAGGTCATGTGATTGTTGTTAGAACGCAAAACGTGACAAAGTACAGTATTTCCACTTAATGGCCGTGCTGGGCCTCCACTTTCTCTCAGAATAACAGATAATTTTAGCGGTTTTGAAACCGTGGTGCTTTCATGCCGTGGTATGCCTTGAAACCCGTAACCCGCCCATGCCTAATGACATCGGTTACGTTACATTCCAAGTGCAGTTATAGTGTAAGTGTCAAATGTAGATAGTGCTTCTTGGAGTCCTACACAATGTCAGAGATGAGCACTGACAAACACTCATTAACTTTAAATCTACAGCTATAAAACTTAAACTATATTAGGAAAGCAGGAAGTGAACAAATGTAACAGTTACTGATTGTAAAAGTACCAGATGGAGGGGTAGGATTTAATAAGCTTTGCTTCTTCCTACTCCTTTTGGACATGTGTAACTGTGAACTGATTATGTGATGCATTCAATTGTAATCTGATGCATGTTCAAATGAAATTAAACCATTACCATTACCATTACAGTCACACAAAATGACCTGTTCCTAGATTCTCAGTCTAAATCCCCCAAATCGAGGTTAGATTTTGGACAACACGCTGACTTGGGACATGGACTTTGCACCTGGAACGCTCTCCTTATTTTAATTAACTTCTTTTTAACAGTTGTATGACAGGTAATCATGTTAAAAAGCTACATCCTGATTCCATGATGACACCAAACCAATACCCCAAAAAGGACGTGTGTTTGACCTCTAACGTTTCACTCTGTTCAACTCTTCTAGATATCCCTGCCAAGTTTCTTTTCTCACACACAGTGTAAGCTAAAACTAGTCAAAAACAACAACCGCTCTGTTGTTCCAAACCGGCAGCAATGAAGCCATCCTCACAAACAGAATGCAGGCTGCAGCAATGGGAATCACGAGAACTGGAACCTGGAGATCACCGGATTCCGTCTATGTGCATGCACTTTCACTGCTCACTAATATCGGTGTGTTCTCAGGGGATTGAATCGAGCTGACTTCATCGGTTCATGTTCAAGACGAGGATGGATGAATGAGAATATTCACAGAAATAAAATCAGTCTGCTTCAGGTGAGGCACACACTTACAGATGGAGAGATAAATTACATTCTATTATCTACTTGGGTGTATGCTCAAGGTAAGGGGGGTGGCGTGGACATGTCTGAATAAGTTTATTTTGGTAGCAAAGGCTGATAAGCTATCCGACAGCCTGAGGGGGGGAATAAGGGTGAGTCTCCAGTATGTTGTTCTAAAGCCAGTCACTGTCAAGAAAAGCACCTTTATCAAATTACAATATAGAATGAAATGCATTCAATAATCTGCACTGTGTGACAGTCAATGAATGTGTTGGTAATTTGGGAAATTTTTTTCCAGGATTGCAAATCTCTCTCTCACCATGCATTCCAGAGATTCCCCTACTGTAGACTCACCTGCCCTCCTCCCCTTTTCCCTTTACTTCCTGGCAACATGCGTTAAAATGCAAACTAAATAGTGAGTTGGTCGGCGTCAGGAAAAGTAACACAGCAGCAGTTTTAAGGCGGACAGGGTCTGGGATAGCCATCTTTGCATCCTCAGTGTGCATGGCAGCAAGCAAGTGAAGGTCTCCTGAAGGTGTTTACGAAGATAATGTGGTCATATGTTAAAGATTAATTGAGTATTTCCTCCTCATGCTCCTAAAAAGGTTCTCCAGTACTATACATCTATTTAAAAGAATAACCACTTCCAGAATATCTAAAGACTTTTCGCAGTTCATACTATTCTGCGGTGATGCTTTCACGTCTCCGGACTTTGCAAACTCTACAATGACTACAGTAAAAAAAAACATGTTCATTTACCTTACAATGGGGAGTGTTGTTCGGGGTTGCGGCTCGCGTCTACATTTGAGAGCGAAACTTCATCGTCGTTTTAGTCCCATGCGGGTGCGAGAGTTGAACTCGCCTCCATAGCCGAGCAAAGAGAAGACGACCCCTCCGCAAGCTCCTTGCTTCCCAGCAGCAGTCCCAAACGCTGTGAAGCTGCATGACGTCAAGGGGAGGGGCGAGGAAACCAGTAAAGCACTTATGATTGGTTGAAATGACGGTGAGAGGCGTTCCCAGAGGCGTTGGTGCTGTTGAATGGGCCAATGAGAAATGCTGACGTCAGTTTCCCTGGTTACAGTTTTTGTCAACTGATACACTCCCGAAGAGTACGAAGATGAAAAATTGGGGTAACACACCTATTTTCTCACATGATATCCACATTAAGCGTGCTTTGTTGTAATTTAATATACTGTTGTGCCTTTACTGTTTGCTAGCCACATATGCTAACCAAACTTTGGATCGCATGAAGAGATAGCGATCATAGCTTTCGTTTATAATATGCCACATGTGATTTCTGATTTTGTTTAAACTGTTATGTGATTTAATAAGTATGCTTTATAACCAACATTTATTTTTACAATGTAATCATCTAAGTTTCATATCAAATATTAAGATATGCAGTGATAGTCATATGTTCTGGTTGATTTTTAAATAACTCTTGAAGTAAATAAAGGTAAATACATGTTTATTATTGTTGTTTAAGTTTGGAGTGGCAAAGAAATGCACTGGGTCATTCTAAGAGGTGGCAAAATATTATAAATGTTATTTTATTATGAGCCAAAAGGCTCATTCTACAAGTCCCCTACAATCAGAATTTTGCATACTCATAAAAACGCATGCAAATAGTAGTTGTGTACTCATTTCCGCAATTTAAACAAAAAGTTAACACTATCTTGACACAAAAGTGAGATTTAAGGCCAGACTTAGGTCTTGTACTGCATTTGTATTTTAACAACACGAAAAGTTATATGTTTTATGACCACTAGAGGCGCTCGTGTAATGTTTGTGTTTCATGCCGTGCTTCTTCCAGATTATTACGTCATCAATAAGTGCCGACAGGTGACGTTTGTTATGCTTTTGATCGTCACAAGCTGCCAAATTGGTAACCTATAAATCTATACACGTACCCATGGGGATATACTGTGACATATTTTACACTATGTCTAATTTATTTAGTACCTATTTTTATAGGCATACCTCTGGATACAAAAGTGAGCTGTTTTAACTCATCTTGTATATAAATGACCTGGATGACTGAGCATGATTACAAAAGCAACACCTGGGCAATGAATGCAGGAATTCCGCAAGCATTTATCACAACCTTCAGAGCAGAAGATGCGGGTGAGTAACTAAGTGTGAAATCTGACCTGAAGTTATTATGCTGGGCTTCTCCTGAGTGTCCCAAAATGACTTTGATGCTTTTGTCCACATGGCCTGTTTGTTCACCTGTCCTTAAGGCACTCAGCTTAACTACACTTTGCTTTGCCTGCAGTCTTTTCTGCAGCAGTTTGTGCACCTCATTTGCACTGTCTCTGTCCTCATATACATATATACTGTGTATATATTTTTTTAATGCTGTAGTCAGCACAAAATACTTTACTTTTAACATCAAGTGTCCATATCCTGTGCTTCCTTTTATCAGAAAAACTGACTGCCCGATGGAAACATGGCCTGGGCAGGTCAAAATATAAACCGGCAGAATATGAAAGGGTGCAAGCCATTGTTGATGCCAAACGACTGCAGAGTGCGTTAATAGCAAAAAAGGTACATTTGAGCTGTATTGTATGTTGGCTGATAGGAGCAAACTTTCTAAAAACACACAAACACTACACCATTTGTACGTTGCTGCATTGTGTAGTTTTACATACTGTATATGTTATTGGCCCATTAGTACCTGTCACATGTAATGTGATATTTACATGGTAAAATCTGAATAGTTTTCCTACAGTCCAAACATTCCAGCACACATACCAACCACAGTTCAATTTCTATTGGTTTGTCAGTCTTTTGCTCCTCTATTTGAGGATGCCACATATTATCATTATTAAGGGATTTAAACTGCCATTGCATAATCGTCGGAGTTGAAAGGGAGCACCAATATCACTACCACACACACAATACACCGTCTAGTTTCATTAATATTCATCAGGCTGCCTGGGGTCTATTATAAGTGTTTGAAGTTGGAGTCACAGCAGAGGGAAAAGTATGTGCTCATGGCCAAAAGAGATTAGGCTGTTCAACCTGCAGTGTTTTAATTGCTAAACAGTGGCAATATTCTCCTTTTTAAAAGGTATCCTTAATATTTGTCTGTGGCCCCTTTTGAACCCCGCTCCCTGCATAACCTAGATAAGACAGTGCACATTCACATTTTGGCTTCTGGTTGAATGGCAGGCCTGCATTCTGTATATCTCCCACAGGTGACATGATGGAGTGTAAATAAATCACCGTGTTTTGCCTGCAGCATGGTGTCATTTTTGCCCTTAAGGCAGAAACCGGAGGCTTATTTTTTGCTTTCAAATGCTGGACATTTTGCATCGTGATAAGATTATGTCCTTAACAGAAACTGTTCAGAACTGCAAAACAACCATATCCATTGTATAGAGTGGTTTTGAGATGTATTCACACAGCTTCCGTTGTTACCCATTCCGTTGCATTGATAGGAGCCAGATGAGATAGTTTGGGCATCTGGCCATGATGCATTCCGAATACATCCCTGGGGGGAGGGGGGGTTTCAGGGCACATCCGACCCAGAACACATTGGAGAGACCATGTCTCTCAATTGGCCTGAAAACGCCTTCGGATCCGCTAGGAGGAGCAGAATGAAATGAAGTAGTCTGGTCTTTGGATAAGCAGAAAAGATGGCCGTATGGAAGCTTAGTTATTTTGTTTATGTTATTATGCTTATTTATGTGATCAGAGGGGAAATTGTATGCATTAACCAACATATTTCCATGTAGTAAACCATACCATATAAAACTTCAATTTCAATTTAATTATTACTAAAAATGAATGCCATATATCAAGTCCATTTAAGAGCGACCTCTGTATATTTTCTATCCATAAAGTAATTCCATCACAGTATTTAATCTGGCTGTTTATTAATCTTTCTCTCATAGTTGAAGAGGACCCAGTGTGTGGCCAAGGAAATTAAAGAGTGCGACATATTACGCCAACACAGGCAGGTGTGGAGCAGAGAATGCCCCAGGCTGCAAAAAGCAGAGTAAGAGAACCCCATTACTCCCAGTCATTATCTGCTGCAGTTTTTCCTCACTGTGCTATTATACTAAATAGTCATTCCACTTAAGCCCCATTGTGCTCAGACAGGGGGATCAGTCTGACAAAAATAGGGGTGAGAAAGATACACCAAAGGAGTAATGGAAGCAAAATGTAGGATGATTCTAGCATGTTGACTTGCAATGATGACAGTGAGAGAATTAGTGCAGCAAAGCTTTACAACAATGCGGAGACAAAAGTGAAGTAAGAAAAGAAGACAGTAGCCCTGGGGTGCAATAACGTCCATATCTAAGCCACCCAAGGTTAATGATGTACACAAACATGGGGCTCGATAATGAGCAAAGTCATAAGGATGTGTGTGATGCATTGATCTATATTGAGTACAATAATTCAAAGATACCAAAGCTACCTCATTAAAAAGCATGTCTTTTGCTGTGTGCGAGACGAATACTCATAAGTGTGTTACAGAACTTTTCTGTACTGTAGCTATTTTGACACTGAGTTACTGGTAAACAGACGGTGTAGACATTGAAAGGGTGAAGGAAAATACATTTCTGGGGATCACAAGAGATGAAAATATGAGCTGGAAACCTCATATTACAAATATACAACATAAGGTGGGCAGAAATATTTCTATATTGAACAAAGCAAAATTTGTTCTCAGTCAGAAATCACTCCACACTCTTTATTGCTCTTTGGTTCTACCATATCTTACTTATTGTGTGGAAATATGGGCTAATAACTATAAAAGCAATCTTCGCTCGCTAAATGTACTGCAAAAAAGGTCAGTAAGGATAATTCATAATGGCGCCTACAGAGAACATACTAACTCCTTATTTGTAAAATCACAAATACTTCAACTTGCTGATATAGTTAATCTTCAGCTAACAGCTAAAATTGATGTTTGCTAAATACAAGGATGAAGAGTCTTGAACCAGTCATGATGTGCTATACCTATCACTATATTGACACTTACTATGGTACCCATTATGTCATTGGATGCTCATATCACCTCGTACTTCGGTACGTGACAAAAATAAAATTAAAAAAAATCTTAAACTATATTAGGAAAGCAGGAAGTGAACAAATGTAACAGTTACTGATTGTAAAAGTACCAGATGGAGGTGTAGGATTTAATAAGCTTTGCTTCTTCCTACTCCTTTTGGACATGTGGAACTGTGAACTGATTATGTGATGCATTCAATTGTAATCTGATGCATGTTCAAATGAAATAAAACCATTACCATTACCAACAGAGGTGCCACCACATACATAATGTGTTCTTACCTGTACTAACAACTCATACATGCTGTTTTATTTTCTTGGCAAACAGGGTGAAAGCTGAGAATGAATTGCATGATTTCATAGAAAATGTCCGGCCATTTGGCATAGAAGACACTGCTATCTTTTCACTTAAAGATTACGGTAAACTACACAGAAAAACATAGCTCTACATGGTGGTAATCTTAACCCAACACTAAATGTATGTTTCGTGTTTAGAGGTGTTCCTGGAGAGGGACCGAAAAGCATTCATAATGGGCACTGTGGAGCCAGTTTATCAGCTAAGGGAGGACCTGTGCTTCAGGCTTGATCAAGAACAGCAGCTCAGCCCTGCTCTGTCAAACTGGGAACAAGTACAACAACAGGTATTTTATGTGTTACAGAAAACACGGTATTCTCGACAAAACTTATAGTGTATAAGCTTCATTTACAGGAAATTCTTGCACAAAATCAGTCATGTGTATCACAATAACACAGCAGATTTTGGTGTCATTTGGTGAAGGTGTTGAAAAGGAAGGTATTCATTTCGCTGCCACATCTTGTCTTTGGGAACAGTCACATCTTCGGTAACCTTGAAAGTTCATTTATCTCTTTCCTTCATCATTTATATGCATTTGGAATTGTTTTATACATGCAAAAACTATAATTGTAAAACTTTTGTTTCGTGTTAGCATTTTTGAGAGTCAATCATGGATGACAGATCATAGATGGGCAACATAGCTGCCATTTTGTTAGCATGCTAATGATGCCAACTGGATGTTTAGTACTAAAAATACATTAAGAACACAGTTGATCTCATTCATTGTGTTAATAGCTCGATGTACATCATATTGTATGCTAACTGAAATGTATGCAAAGGGAGGTAAGGTTTTTTTGTCAACTGGGGCAGTCGCATCTGGTACTGGTGTGCGACGGCTTGTCTTCCTATATTATTTAATATCATTGACCGCTAGCTTGCTTTCAAAACATTCCGTACAATGTATTTTTTGCTTTATTCACAGGTGAATCTTGTGAAAGACCAGCAAGATATCATAACTGCAAAACTTCAAGAGGAGTACTGTAATATAGAAGAGGAAATCACAGGCCTGGGTTTGGAGGTACTTCACTTTAATCGCCCATTTTCTAATGACATGCTACAAGCTTATCACTGTCCCTTGCAGAAATATGTACCGACTTTAGATAGCCTGGTCAACAAAGACAGCATTCCGACAGAAGTTTTGGAATCAGACTGCCCTTATCCGGAGCTGAAGGAGTCTCTCATCCAGGCTTTCCAGTCATTGTCACAAATACACCACAGTCGGCTACACTGTCTTCAAGAACATCTCAAAAGAACAGACAGGTAAGTAAGCCGGACATTTTTTTAAATGCCTCTCGAACAGTGTATACCAATGTGGTGTGTTTATGGCTTGTACCTGTTCCAGACATTGTGGTTGGTGTCCGGATGACCACCTTCGCTTCCATTTCATCCTATCTCAGTACACTCAAGAAATCCCCAACAACCGGGCACTATGCAATCATATGCTTCAAAGAATCTTCCCAGAGAAAACAAAACACGACCTGGTAAGTACTTCATCTTAAAATGTCATTTATTTCATTGTTTACAGAAAAAAGAATTGATAGAACAGTTCCATAGTGTGAGGTGGGTCTCCCATAGGAGGTGCCAGACGTCTTTTGAGAGGCCCCAGTGCTGTATTATCTTCTCTGGAGATCATCTATCGTTAATTGTCATATGCACAGAGGGGATGCTGACGGTGCCACACTTTGAAAACCGTTTTTCATACACCGCATCACGTGTTAAATCTCATTAGTTTGTGCAGAAGTCCCTAATGTAGTGGTCGGTGAGTGTGTTCAAAATGTACATTGATTCCCCGTATGCTGCAGGATGTCACGGGGTAGTGGACAAGTTGCTTACATCACTGCTTTAGCGTCACCATGACAACAGTCAGCAGCCTCTCTCATCCCTCACTCACACCCAGAGACCTCCTGATGTCACACTGAGCTGGGTGCTACATTTAGAGCTGTGATCATTAAGACGGGGGGTGGGGGGAATGAAATGGCATTACCTTCTCAAAAGGAAACCCGGTGTTGATCACACTCTACCTGTCCATAGCCATAAATTGTCATTTAGATGACTTGCTTATGTGATGGTTAATGCGTGGCACACAAATGTAAACATATTATTTTGACACTCAAATGAGGGACTGGTACCTTCAGTGAGCTCATAGCTGATTAATAGCTTGCTGCATTTAAAATAAGGGACAATAATGTATCCAGAACATGTGTATGTTTTCAAATGGAATGTTAATATGAAGCTAATGGAAATGGGATTAACACATTTAATTAATGGCTTGAATAAAAGTATGACTTTTGATTTCATCTTTACAACGTTTGAATAATATGTCTGAGCTCTCCCTTTGCTCGACTGGACTCTCCATGATCGATTATCTCTAAACCCTCTTAGCTGTGCCCTCATGACACGGGGGCCGAGAGAGCACCAGCAAGGATTTCAGAGTCATTATTTCATAATTGTTGTTGCCGTCTTGTGTGAGTGTGTCGGAGGAATCCATTTTTGTCACCCCTCGTATTATGGTGCACTATTCATGGAGACACGGAGGGAGTAGAAGTGAGTGATGTATCACTTTGGAAGTGAAGAACACAGCATTGTGAGGTGTATGCGCATATGGAGGTGAAGGTGTGTCAAAGGTTTATCGATTGTCAGTGGCAAAAATGTCCCTCTGTTATCAACCTGGTCACCCTCTTGAAGAAATAAATGCCTCTGTCGTCTGGAAAAGGCGGTAGGTAAAATATACGTTGAATGTATTGGCACAATTTGATTTGGCTCCCATGGGAATGTTTCAGTTAGCATTTCCACTGACGACAGATAGCTGTGTTATATCATAGCAAATCTTGCATTTAAAAAAAGATGGTGTCAGAAGTGGGATCATGCTTATCAAGGCATACCTAGCTCATTGTTGGAATGGAAATGTAATGCCTACCTAAGTCTATTTATTGGGTTCATTCATGGTTCATGAGGGTGCTGGAGCCTATCCCAGCTGTCTTCGGACGAGAGGCGGGGTACACCCTGGACTGGTGGCCAGCCTATCACAGGGCACATATAGACAAACAACCATTCACACTCACATTCATACCTATGGACAATTTGGAGTCGCCAATTGTTTTCGCCTAGCATGTTTTTGGAATGTTGGAGGAAACCGGAGTACCCGGAGAAAACCCACGCATGCACAGGGAGAACATGCAAACTCTACACAGAGATAGCTGAGGGTGGGATTGAACTCCTAGTTGTGAGGTCTGCGCGCTCACCACTCAACCGCCATGCAGGCTATTGGGTAAATTCACAGGTAAATTTTGTGAAAGAGCAACAATAATAGTAGACGATTACTCTAGTTGTCGTAATAAAGGCTGTTGGCAACTATTTCAGGAAATACAGTAACTACTGTTTTTAGTATTTAAAAAAAAATGTCCCAGTCAAGTTTAGTTTAGCTCGGGTTTAGTGAGTGAAAAAATTGCATAAAAATTAGAGACAAAGGGTGGACACTTTTATACATTAATAAACAAGATTTGCTTCACCACCTCTGATGCCTTATTGGCAGGCCTGCCGATTCACTCATTTTCAGTAAAACCAGCGAGCCGTCTAATGCTTTCCCACCATCAGTTAGCTACTATTAGCCCAGAGATGAGTATCATTCTCTGTTTTCCATTGAAGCAGCCAAGTGATGCAGCCACGGTGAGCCCTGACACAATGATGAATAGCTTGTGGCAGCCCTCACACAGAAAAGAGCTGCTTTCCTTCAGGACATTTCACAGCCAGGAGAGGAGAGACTATATTATTCAGCGACATAGCTCAATCGGAGAAAGACGTTCCCCTTCGGTCCTACTGTCTTTACGAGGGACTGTATATCTTGTAGAATTGCTGTAAAAGTGCATCCATTTGCCACCAGGCCCCTGATAAAATATTATACACATGTTCATGTACTTTTTCTTTAGTTTCTCTATATATTCAGTACACTGGTCCGAATACATTCAACAACCACAATTGAATTTATTGAGTCATGACTGCTATTTCGCAATGCCTTTGTGTAACAACATTAACCTTTTCATTCATGTTCTTACAGATGGAACATGAGCGTGCATGGGCGAGGCAGCGCTTCACCCAGACTCAGATAAAGGTTCTGACACAGCAGTGGCAGCAGGACCAGGAAGAGCTTCTGGCGAAAGCATTAGCAACCCTACAGGAAGCAAGGGATGCCTACCAGGAGGAGCTGGAGCTCCAAAGAGACCGCCAACACCAGCAGGACATCTGCTTTCGCCTCAGAGAAAAGGTAGTAGTGAAGCATACCCAATGTCAACATTTAGCTGTTTATCACTTGGCGCGTTTTCGCCAATCTCAAATTGTATACTACTCTCCTTCATTCCGTTATTCATAAGGCGCAAGGTTGAACACAATTTGTTTATTTAGAATCAATTTCCCCTTAAAAACATGAACAATCCCAGTTTCAAACTATCGGCATTTCCCATCTCCGGCAACCTTCTGTGGCATCACCAAGAAACATTAAAACACACGGGAGTTGAATCCTGTTCTGTTTGTATTTACGTTGCCAAACGTCTCAGTGAGTGTTGACTGTGTCGACTGCGTTGACTGTTGACTGCTTCTTGATGTGTCATTTTTTTCCCCCATGGGAAAACTGGGTCGGGGATTATGTTTTTGGCGGGAAGGTTTTGCTTTTGCCTTTTTTGTTGCCACCACTTTGGAACAAATTTGGCATAGTGGCTTGTCCATGTTGATGGATTTGCCCTTTTTTATATGGTTTGAAGCTGAAATATTCCCACACCGTTGTTATGGCTTTTGGCTATAAAACAACCTTTTATGTTGCATTGCTTTGTATGAGGCAACACTCTCCTGCTGTGACCATGCGCATGCTAGCAGCCCAGCCTCCCCCCAAAGCGACAAATTGACTATGTGACTGACAAGCGCACTCACTCCGTTCATGCCATTGTTTTATGGAACAAGCTGATAACCTTGTGTGATGTGATGTCACACATTCTGTATGATTTTTGTTGCATTCCACTTTTTCCCAAATAACTCTTCCTATGTAACATATACAGCAGATCCAATTATAATATTTGTCTGCACTCTCTGCTGAAGAGACGGCACCGGGCTGTCTGACAGCATCTCTGCCTTCAGCTCCCACTTGGGAAGAGCTGTTAATGCAAATAAGCTAATAAGGAAGGTCTCGCAAAACACGACGCCACTGTCTCAGAGGAAGTGTTTGTCCGTATTGACACGACAACCTAGTTACTCATGTAAACAAATCTGTTTGTGTGCTGGTGTTGATTCAGTGCCGACAGTCGGATTGCCAGTTTTTGGAGTGATACCCGTGCCCTATGGAGGATTTGATCACAGTGTTTTTGTCTTGAAAGAAAAAGGACTTCACTTGAATTTGTAGTTATGAAGTGCGTGGGATTTTTTTTTTTTTTTGTCCATTCATCCAAAAGCACATGTCAGGTCAGAAGTCACTGATGTCAAAAAATAAAAATAGTCTTGCACTTACAGTTCCTGATTTCCAGATCATGATTACACATTGTGCCTGATAGTAATGCATGTAATCTAAAGGCTCGTGTCAATCGCTGACACACTGTGTGGGTGGAATACAGTGTTTCAGCAGACAATATGTTCTGAGCAGTTAATTGCTCTTGTGTGCGTTTAAATGTCTTTTAAGGAAATTCTTACAAAGTGAGATATATGGCAATCACGTAGTTGCTGTATTATGAAAAAAGGTACTTCACTGATTTTAACTAAACTGGTCTAAGGAAGAGCCCATTATATTTCTGTGCAGAACCAGACTTCTTTTTCTCTTACTTACCTTCATTTCTCGGTAAATTGATCTTTATGACATGAATGCAATCCATTCTGGCATGCCGATGAAAGTTTGTTTTTGGGTTTTTTTTGTACTTTTTTGCCATAAGAACATAAAATAGTCCATCCCGTGGTGCAAGTAACTGGTAAGTAAGCAAATTCAGCAATTTCCCGACCTCATTACTCACCACTGAATGGCAGGAGCCTAATTTAGTTGTCTAGGGTTGTCACGACATCTTGCTAGATTAAAATGTGACCATATTCCTTGTTTAGTGAAAAGAGCAGCCAGAAGTTAATAAGACTGAACTATGGTATCACTACTGTGAACAATAATGCATATGTAATATGGAAATGGAAGTGCGTGAGGCAACAATTGGAACCACATATTGAATGCTTCACGCACACTATAAACCTTGCAATCCAACCTTGCTTGGTGTTGTCGGCGTGGGCAAGTGTGACTGTTTTTTTTTCTATCAGAGTTTTAACAGCTGCTGCTTACCCCGGGCTCACACTGACTCCGTCACGGCTCTGTTGCGGCCGCTGGAAGCATTCAGTAAGATTGAAATCCCTGTTGTTGCCTCATACTAGCGCCATGCGGTGCAGCTCCGGCGGCTCTGTCAGCCGTACAGCACAACAGAAAAAATCAGTTTGGGGACTATTTTTTTTTTTTTTTTTGGATGCCATAGACGCCAAGACGCCAAGAAACTGATAATAGTTACAGTAACCATTTGGACGATATCTATCAACATGATAAAATAATAGCATAGTAGGCTAAATATACACAAACATATTTTCCTTTTAAAAAAAGTGGAACCGTTTTGTCACACTTTGTCTGGTTCTGTGAGTTATGTCAGATTACAGATCAGTCAGCGGGTATTGAAATTCTGGAAGCAATTTTTCATCATTATTATTCAAATTCTGGATAAAAAAAAACTCTGTGGCAAGACAGTAATACAATAAAAAATATACTAAAAGCGCTCATTGCATTTGTAGCAGCTAGGTCAATACAAAACCATAAAAAAAATGTCAATTGTGGACTCCATGAGTCACTCTGAGTAATTTCAGTGGGCATGGCACTGATTATTTTTCAATGTTCATAATTGGTAATTTTGCTCACATCCCTTCCTAAACTGATTCAGTCCCATTATACTGTACATTTAGAGTCTGTCAATTAGACATGCACTAGAAAGTTATGACGGCTACTGTGACGCCCCCCCTGACGGAAGACGTCAATTTACAATTAAGGGTTGTGAACAGGCTGCAGCACACAGATAATAAAAGAAGGGCCTCGTTCTTTTGTTATGCTGACATCCCAGCAGTCTTAGCGAAGCTTCATCAAAGGATCCTGCTTGCGTCCCTTTAGTTCAGACAGCATTGTATTGAAGCGAATGAATACTTTAGTTCTTTCAGTCACTTTGTTTGCATTGTGCTCACTGAATTCAATTCAGCCTTAGTTCTTACAGTAGATTACCATCTTAAAGCTACTTTCCAGATGCAATTCAACCTTATTTGATCTACAATTAAATTGCAATTAACTGCTGATTGCATTTCTGAACATACAGCATTCTATTGCCTTCTCTGTTTTTTAGTGGAGGATTGTTTTGGACTCCCCCGCTGCTTTAGCGCAGGCACACAACACGTGCTAATGCGCCTGAGACCATTTTAATTTGCAGTCCATTCCTGTGGGCACCCCAGCGCTCTCCTCTGATAGACATGTGAATCTGTCTGCACGCTCGGAATGCTGCACTAGAATAGCCGGCACGCCACAGAGAGGCTGCTGTTGCTGTGTAACGAGCCTGTCATTCATACACTTGAAAAAAAAAAATGTTGCACTATGTGTGTATGACTGTGTCCTTGCGAAATGTTTTGTCAGCCTTTTGCATGGTGAGAGAGATGTCCTTGAAAAAACTTTAAAACTTAAGCGACGGGCACGAGGCACTTAGTTGTCACTAGACTTGAGATAAACCTGTGCAATATGACGAGATCCAAGTCGAGACCTGTACCAGAAATTGTATTATTCATTGTTTGGAATAATATTGTGCCACTTGGGATAACCAAAGTGTAGAGGAGTTTGGTGAGGCCATGAGCAGGATTTTATCACACCTCAGAAAGGGGATGCTGTGCCCTGTCCACACTGATATATACTCAGGCGCTGATAGGAATACATTAAGTCCCTTCTCAATTCCACTGCCACGCGTTCCGATAAAGACGCAGCGTCTGAGGACACAAATTACGACTTGTCCATCACCGTGGCTGAGGTAGCGGAGCCGGTCGGAAAACTCACTCACTGCAGTGGCAAAGTTCCGGCGTTGGACAAGTTTCCTCTTGAAATAATTAAGGCTCTATATGTTGTGAGACGCGGCACGGCGGTCGAGTGGTTAGCGCGCAGACCTCACAGCTAGGAGACCAGGGTTCAATTCCACCCTCGGCTATCTCTGTGTGGAGTTTGCATGTACTCCCCGTGCATGCGTGGGTTTTCTCCCACATTCCAAAAACATGCTAGGTTAATTGGTGACTCCAAATTGTCCATAGGTATGAATGTGAGTGTGAATGGTTGTTTGTCTATATGTGCCCTGTGATTGGCTGGCCACCAGTCCAGGATGTACCCCGACAGCTGGGATAGGCTCCAGCATCCCCGCGACCCTTGTAAGGATAAGCGGAAGAAAATGAATGAATTATATATTTTATCATATATATATGAAAAATTGTATTTCATTAGATAGAAATGATATATTTACTATCATGTAATCTTCACCAAACCAAACATGATTTGCAAAGCTAGCTAGCTTGAGCCACACAGGTAATAACCTGGGACAATCTGTATGCAACCCACCTTTTGATGTGATTAATGTAGCGATCCAGACAACCACTTCACTTTGGTGCTAAGCAAACAAAAATAAAACAGCACAAGTCAACACACATGGACACACATATCTTACCGCCGCAAAGTATGCTGGGTCATTCATACGGACGACGTCATAGGAGCATCAGGAAGTAGCCTACTCATGCCACTGTTTTTTTTTTTTTGCAGCTGCAGCAATGGCGTTCCCATCAGGAAGAGGTGGCCCAGCTGCAGGCGTCCATCGCTGCCAGACAACAAGAAGAAGCTGAGGCTATTTTAAAGAGGGAGCAAGAAAAAGAGGCCACCCTTAGGGCAAATCAGAAGGAAAAGGTGAACACATCCGCATCACACATATATACACTAGAGGCCCTGCAGTCAGAAAATTTGGAATTCGACCAACTTTTTCAGGAAAAATATATGTCACAAAACTTGGGAATGGGGAGTATTGAAGAAAGCGACCTGCTATTCAAAGTAGCTCCTGTGATTTACAGTGACTAATTTCCTTTTACAAATATATAACAATTAATAATGTTAATTTAAAAAATCCTCAATTCTGTCGATTGTGTGAAATTGAATTGCCTCACAGAGTAACTGAAATAAATGGGAGCCAGCATAGCATTTGTTACACTGGAATAAAATGTTAGGAAAAAACTAACTTTGCTTTGTATTTTATGCCATCTATAGCAATTGATCAATTGTTACATTTCCCCTGAATCTACCCCGACATACTTTTCCCCACAGTTTGTCAAGGAAATGTATTAAAATTCCCATTCTTCTTCATAGTGGTTAGTTTTTTTTCTACACTGCAATGTGAGTTATTCCTGCAACACTTTATCCATAGTCCTTCCACAACAGATTAAGTATCACGGTATAGATTCCCTGATGAATAATATGTTGCCAGAAAATGTATTTACAATACATCATTTTGTTTGGAGGAAAAGTTCCCCTGAAAAGGAACATAATGATGTGTTAGTGTGACTGTTTAATTAAGTCCTTCCCTTGGGCTCTGCTACGAGAGTATTAGAAACCGCAGACACTGTGATTAATGAGAGTATTTACGATGCATTTGATTTCTCATAATTTAGCACAATAGTTCACTAGACATTGAAATATGATCTCATTTTCTCTCTTTACATTTATCTGATTCCAGTGTTGTCACATCAATTGGACATAGCAATGCTTATAGCTTTTATGCAAGTGAGATTAGCGCCATTGTGGCGTCCATCGCCGTTCTTCAGGATGTTTTGGGGATTTTTTTGTTCATAAATGTCTTTGCAAATTTTGTCCTCTCAGCTCCGGAAATTTCATTTGGAGCAGCAGAAAAGGAGGGAGGAGTTAGAGCAGAGAGATCAGGAGAGACTGGTGAAACTGAGGGCTGCCATGGAGGAGCAGGCCAGGCAAGACAGAGATAGGTGAGCAATGCATGCATTTAACATAAAGATGAATGGATTTTTTTTTTGCAAAGATGGTGACTTTCAATCTATTTTAAGAGTTTTCCTCAATATACTGTGAACGGTGCTGGCCATATCATACCCATTCCTAAGTGGTCCCTTATTTTTACACTTGTATGTATACAATGCCATCTCATTCATATCCATTCCATGATTTCTTATTTGTGTCATACTTAAATGTTTCAGATCATCAAAAAAAAATCAGTATAAGTCAGTGACAACACAACTAAACACAAAATGCAGTTTTTAAATAAAACTTTTTATTATAAAGAGAAAGAAAAGTCCAAACCGACATGGCCTAGTGTGAAAAAATTACGCCCATCCCCATTTCTAAAGCTTTGGGACTCCAGCAAACCATAGTGAGAGCCATTATCCACAAATAGCGAAAACTTGGAACCTCTCCAGGAGTGCCGAGCCAAACAAAATTATCCCAAGAAAAAGAAATCACACCAACAGTAAAATATGGTGGAGGTAGTGCGATGGTTTGTGGCTGTTTTGGTTGCTGCTTCAGTACCTGGAAGACTTGCTGTGATAAATGGAACCATGAATTCTGCTGTCAACCAAAATGGCTGAAGAAAAACAAAATGAAAAATTTGGAGTGACTTACTCAAAGTCCTGACCTGAATCCTTTTGAGATGCGGTTGCATGACATTAAAAAGGTGCTTTATGCTGGAAAACCCTCCAATGTGGAAACCAGGAAGGAAAAAAAATTAATAAATCAGGATGGGGGCAAACAATTTCTCACACCATATAATTTAAATAAAATACAAGCAACACCCTCATGAAATTATGCTGATTTTAGACATTATGTGTTGTGTTTATGCAGTGGGTGTGGCCCCAATATCCCTGCAGTCAGCAGGCCATAACTGTGGTGTACAACTACAGTATATTTTTGGTGTAAAATCACTGTTTAATGCCTTATTGTAATTGTACTATATTTTAATATTACTGTATGCTCGATCAGCTTATATTAATTTCCTTTGTATTTCCATCACACTCGCACTACTATCACATGAAGGTATCCATTTTGAATGAAAAGAGGAATCATGAGGCCTGCAGGATATAAAAACAGATGATAGGAGAGAAGCTGAACACTGACAGCCTCATAAAAAGCCCCAAAAGCTTGGAGGTGTGTGCTGCGTCAGGAGCGATGTGTAATGTTTGTGCAGTGCAGTGACAGATGGAAAGGGAGGGCATGTTTGGGTCTAATGTCCTCACCCTCTGTGCTCCCCCTCAGGGTGCGGTTTCGGGCTGAGGTGTTGCAGAGACGCAAGGAGGAGAGGGAGGCCTGTGAGCTGGAGCGGTTCAGGGAGGAAGCGGAGAAGCAGAATCGACTGGAAGCACTCCGAAACCAGGTGGATCATTATATGCTGTTAGCCCTCTCTCAAGTTTACTGATTGGCCCTGTCAGTGGAATTGACTCCATGGAGGAGACCTGAAGACTCACTCCTACTGGAGCAACACTGCCACCTTTTGGTAGCAACATGAGAATGCATGTATATGGGTACTGTGTACAGCAGGGGTCTCAAACTCAATTTACCTGGGGGCCACTGGAGCTAGGGTCTGGGCGAGACTGGGCCGCATCAGGTTTTCCAAAAAATAATATCTCAAATATCTTCATTTTTATTTTTCTACACAAAATAAGATCAAGAATAAAGAAAATCAATCAATCAGTAATAAATAAATATAATAATTATAATAATAAAATGGCAAATAATTAAAAATTAACAAACCACATATAGTTGGTGGGTAGACAAATTATTTTTTTCAGATTAAAATGAACAAAGCATTATTAGAGCCCTGTAGACATGACAAAACACGACTATAGTCACATTTATACTTTTTTTATTTACAACATATTGCGCAACTCCAGGGTCTTCAGACACATGCTAACTCGCAAACGAGAGAGCTAGCGACCTAAACGGTAGTCTTCAAGTTATTTCCTTTAAACTTAAATAGCCAAAAACTTACCACTTCCACACGGGTAGGGAGGATAACTATTAACAGTTATTTAACTTTTAACATGAACATTAATCAAACGTAATATTTTTTTCTGGGTACATGATACCATACAGCATCCATATCAAACTAGAGCGGGCCGCACTGACATTAAACTTTCATATCAAGGCGGGGGCCTCAAACTAGTGTCGGGCCGCATGTTTGAGACCCCTGGTGTACAGTATACAACACTACATGAGCCAGCACTTGGCGACGGAGGCAAGTAAAAACTCCCCCCCAGGGAAGAAACTTTGAACAGAACCCAGACTCAACCGGCTGGGTTGAGGTAGTAGAAAGACAAAGCACAGTGAAGGGACAGATGGTAGATTGAGAGCGAAAACAGGATAGGGGGTTTAAGTGACAAGGGGGGGGGGGTGGAATAGGTACAATAATAGCTGCATCAACACCAGTAATGGTACATGACGACAATGCACTGCTAATGGCAGTGAGGCTACTACAGGAGTAATATGGTTTTCTGGTTCGGGTTCAAAGTGTCTTCACAGACTTGCTTTAGCTGCAGTATTCCAACTTAGAGGTCACAAAAGCATATAACTCATGTATTGTACATCACATTGTTATGGCCCCTGTATTTAAGTGTTTAATCTCTTATGCAGTATTAAATATTGTCTATTATTCTTAGGTTGCCGTGGTGGCCGAGGCTGACACGGAGAGGATGATGGGAGGCACTCAGGCTTGGAGGAATCGATATTCAACCATCAGAAGCGTTGATATGCAGAAACCTTTCTTCGGACTCAACACGTACACAGATGCACAGGTGATATGCATACACTCAATAAATTCATTGTAACTATTATGTCCAGTTATACATAAAAAGGGTTATGAGGTCTGTCCAGCGCTTCATTACCAATTCCATTATAAACCAATACTGTTTACAATCTGAAGGCAGAACATGAAATAACTTTAACCTTCTTCTTGTGTTAGCTTTCTGGTATCATCTCTTATGTTAAAGGGTCGGTTTTGACCCATGTATTAAATCAGCTATAAAATACACTAAATACAATAAGTTACCATCAAATGTGCTTCTCATTTCTTGGTTACCTTCTGTTGGTTTTAATACTTTTGGTGTGGCCATGTCAGCCTTTTTTTGTCACTATACCCCTCGATTTCAATTTCCAAAAATGGTCAAATGAACCTCAAAAGCAGGGGTCTCAAACTTAATTTACTTGGGGGTCACTGGAGCTAGGGTCTGGGTGAGACTGGGCCGCATTAGGTTTTCCAAAAAAAAAAAAAATGCATTTATTAAAAACAGAAAAATGAATAAACTTTGCTTTGGTTCCGATTTTTAACAAGAAAAGCTCTGATAAAACATTCCACTGTTCTCAAATATCTTCATTTTTATTTTTCTACACAAAATAAGATGGAAATTAAATAAACAAATCAAGAATAAAGAAAATCAATCAGTAATAAATAAATATAATAATAATATTAATAATAAAATAATAAAAACTTAAGAAACCACATATAGTTGGTGGGTAGACAAATTATTTTTTTCTGATTAAAATGAACAAAGCATTATTAGAGCCCTGTAGACATGACAAAACATGACTATAGTCACATTTATACTCTTTTTATTTACAACATATTGCGCAACTGCAGGGTCTTGAGACACATGCTAACTTGCAAACTACAGAGCTAGCGACCTTCAAGTTATTTCCTTTAAACTTAAATAGCCAAAAACTTACCACTTCCACACGGATATGGAGGATAACTATTAACAGTTATTTAACCTTTAACATGAACATGAATCAAACGTAATATTTTTTTCTGGGTACATGATACCATACAGCATCCATATCAAACTTGCGCGGGCCGCACTAACATTAAACTTTCATATCAAGGCGGGGGCCTCAAACTAGTGTCCTGCGGGCCACATTTGGCCCGCGGGCCGCGTGTTTGAGACCCCTGCTCAAAAGAATCATATAAAAAAAAATATGAAAACAATACCAATATGAACTTTATATCTCAGTTTAATGCCAATATGAGCCGATCATATCGGCCCTACTCCTTATCTGTATTCACAGCTCTTTTATTTATTTTTTTTAATATTCCATCCGTTTTGCTTTTCTTTTCATCTGCGACTGACCGCTGACCCGTACTGCAGCATACATTATGCAATCTGTTTGGACACTAAAACAATGATTGTCCTCATTTCTACAGACTGTTATGAACAGCCTTGAGTTCAAGGCCGCCACTGCAGTCTGTGGGTGTTATTGTGCAACAATGACTAATGATTTTCCAACTTCTCCCTAAAATGCCAACCCGTGAGAGATGAGTGACTAATCATCAGGCATTAAACGAGCAACAAAACAGTGGAATGTCAGGCACGGTGAGAAACATTAACAGCATTTTGTCCACTTTATCTGTTTTGCAGATTGTATCTGATCCCAGATTACGGATCGAGCAGGCCTTGAGGGAGGCCGGTCTGCACCATACTCAGTATGCCCAGGAGGTCCTGTCACATATCAAACCCCCAAAACCACCAAGACGAGACACCAAATCAGCGTTGCAATTTTAACTAAGTTGAGAATGATTCATTACCATTAATCATTACAATTAATTAATCAATGCTATTATTCTGGTTATCAATCAAGTCAAGTCAAGTTAAAGGGGAACTGCACTTTTTTTTGGAATTTTGCCCATCATTCACAATCCTTATCTGAAACACATATCTATATTCATATATATATGATATTATATTCATATGAACACATATTTATTTCCTTTTTCTGTGCATTATAACACAAGTTAATGTTGAAAATGACAAAAGTTTTAACTTTTAACTTTAACTTTAGAATAATCTAGAGTAGTGGTTCTCACGCAGGCCTCACAGCTTGGAGACCCGAGTTCGATTCCACTCTCGGCTATCTCTGTGTGGAGTTTGCATGTTCTCCCCGTGCATGCGTGGGTTATCTCCGGGTACTCCGGTTTCCTCCTACATTCCAAAAACATGCTAGATTAATCATACCAAATTGTCCATAGGTATGAATGTGAGTGTGAATGGTGGTTTGTCTATATGTGCCCTGTGATTGGACCCACAATCACCACTCAATGACAATTGGTGACCCAAAATGTGGACATTTTTCAACTCAAACTCGTTAAGGGGATTTTTCTGTCGACAGCCTGGTCACAAACCGCTACCCCGTTGCGGTCACATGACCATAAGTGAGCTTTGACAACAAGCCAGCATAATATGTAAATATATTGGCAGGCATGATTCACCCCCAGTTGACATTCTCAAAGTTATTGTGTTATTGTTAGCACCAGTCAGTCTGTGCTAGCTTTTGTTAGGGTTATTAATAAGAATAATTATTAGTTCATGACATAGTTACTATGTCTACATTTTGGTTCAGATTTTTCTTGCTGCTCATGGATGATGAGTCTGAGTGAATGTTGTCATTGATTGTGGCGCACCTGTACCTCTGTACCTCTGGGTTTTGGATTTTGCTATTTTGCTTTTTTATATATATATATTTTTTTCTCCATTTAACCTGATTTTCAATTTTCCTATTTCCTATTGATCGTCCTTGAGAGAGTCTCTCATGGTCCCTATCCCCTATCAGTCAGTGATGTTGAGAATAAGTGTGATTTTAATTCATCTTTTATCCATATTTTTGTGTCATTTCAGCTAAATCATACCCAATCAACACAGAAAAATTGACTTTGACTCATATTTTGGCCATATTATACACTACTGCTCAAAAGGTTGCAGTCACTTGGAAATGTTTTTGACCAGTCTGAGATATGGCTTTTTCTTGGCAGTCCTGCCATGAAGTCTGAAGTCGCCGCTTCACTGTTGGTACTGAGACTGGTGTTTTGACGGGTACTATTTAGTGCAGCTGCCAGGTGACAACCTGTGAGGCGTCTTTGTCTCTCAAATATTTGTCTTCTTGCAACAGTTGTGCAGCGTTTTTCTGTCCTTGTTAGACCCAGTTTGTGCTGCTCTCTGAAGGGAGTAGTTAACAGCATGGTAAGATATTTTAGTTTTAGTTTAGATTTTTTAGATGGGTTTTCTAATAATCTATTAGCCTTATGAAATGATTAATTTGGATTAGCAGCCATACCAGGAGATTGATGCAGAGGACTGACAGCTGTTGATAGTAGGTCTCTATGCAAAAATGTACATCCTTCTTTGAAAATCATCTGATTAATTTTAATTGTATTAAATTTTAAGTGTCTTTCTTTTGAAAGTGATCCCAAACTTTTGAGCAGTAGTGAATATAGTTTTGAGTTCAGCTATATGTAGACTAACGGGCCACTACATCTGCAGACCCCATTAGGATTCAAGAATTCTGCCTCTGTAGTAATATCAATACTCCTTTATTTGATACTGTCAGGGCGATATTCATTTGACAATGCAGTCATTGTTGTGGTTGTAATATGCACTTGTGTACAACTGCACACCATCCTCTCTTGTAACAGAAGTTAACCAAAATATTACAAACAGCTCTCAGTATATGATGCAACGCATGCAGAATTACCTCAGCATCCTATTGAACATTACGTAACTGACACAGTTGTGACTTTATTACCTTATCTTTACCTTATTATAAGTATGATTCTATAGGTTTCCAATGCTCACCTTATAAGCGGTATCAAACGGTATCGACAAGACACATGAATATTTTTTCCCAAGTCTGTATTGTATCAGCATGAGATGACTAAAGCGGCTATGTGTATGTGTGCACACAAGTTAGTCATCATTAGTCATCATCATTAAAAGAGATGATGCTATCAAACGTACCCACTACTTGCAGTGCATTTATATTTCATCGAAAACATTAAATATGTGTGTCTTAATCGGCACATATCGCTTTTTTTTACTCGCTTGCCTAATGTGAGTTCCTATAGTTTTAAGACAAGGCGTATATTTGAAAAATCCTTATTAACACAAGCACCAAACTATCACACATTCAATGATACAATATAAACTTAAATTAATTTTACACAATATTTAACTTAATCAAGCATCTCTAGTGTGTGAAAATACACATATGAACATGTTAAGTACAGTATATACACATCAGTTAAATCTATATACATTGATTTAAGAGGGGGGGGGTAGGACGCTGTTGTGTTTTTTAGACAATATGTCCAAGCCGTTTCTTGATAAAGTGGGCCACCAGGGCTTGCGGTCTCTGCTGGTAATCCACCAGAACATCATGAGGGGACGTGATCTGGTCTCCCTCGAAGCGGTTCAGCAACGTGACACAGATGACAGCCGCTGGCGTTGGATAAAAAACACAAAACATTCAACACCAGCAGAAGCCAAAACATACACGCTCCGACTCGTATTTGTGACTCAGTGTAGAATTAGCTTTTTCTGACATGTTACGTAACAAGACGAATCACCTTTGAGACCGCAGACACGGCACATGGCGGCGAAAACGGTTGACTCCATTTCAATATTCCTCACTCCAGCTTCATAGGCTTTCCTCAGATACTCCAGCTTCTCCTCATGGGAGAAGGAGCACAGAGCCCCATCAAGTCGACCTTGACCTATGACACATTTTTATTCAATTAACTCATGAAACACATTTTTATCACATTTGATTCCTTGAAATATCCAATATCTACCTTCATAGAAATCATGTGTGCACAAGGTGTTTCCGATCACAGTCGGAAGGTTTTGGAGCTCAGAGGAGCACTGCAGAAGCTCGCTAACCACCCCCTCATCTAGTTCAGTGCTCCGGGTGATCACTTTACCCAGAACCACCTGCTCAAACTGGGGCCTGAAGGAGTAGTCCACTGCTTTGTCTGTAACCACCACCGTGCCTGGGGCCAAACCTGGATTTGATGAGGAAGGAAAATGTTGCTCTTGAACTGGAACTTTTTTTTTTTTTTTAATGTCATGACTTTGGAAAGTTAAAGCAAAAAAAAAAGTAATTACCAACACCACCAGATGTTCCCAGGCGAAAGAGGATCACATCCTTGCAGTGGGCATGGTGCAGCAGTTTGATGAGCTCATGCAGCATGATAGAGATTGATGGGACACCCATGCCATGCTAGAAGAGAACAAGTCACACATGCTGTTTAAATGACCATGCATGCCATCGTTCTAACCATTGCAGTATAAGGGGCAGCAGTTTTTTGGTGAGCTTTTGGGTTTGTTAAGTTCTCCATATATGGCTGTGTTAAAAGTCCTTACTCGGTAAACAAATATGAGTGCAAAAAGTAGCAAAATAACCGAAAACAGGCCAGTTGAGAGATCTCCTATAGGTAGCATGTGCCCTGAACACCTCCCCAGAGAGGCCAGATGCCCAAGACACCTCATCTGGGTTCAGCGGTTCTAGTTTTTCCCAGATGACAGGGCTTCTAGCCTTATCTCTAATGCTTAGAGTTCACTAGGCGCATGGCAATGCAATTTGCTGTGGCTCCGAGTGTCGCCAATAAGGTGCCTAATGGCGTGCAGTGGATCAAACTGCCTCCCAACTGGCTCATGGTGGCGGCAAAAATTGAGTTTAGCGGCAAGAAAATTTCAAAATGTTTAAAATCTTCATCGCGCGACTTGCATCAAGCAATCAAGCGTGAAATGTCCACCAAGTGGAACCAAATGTCGCAAACAATTATTGGAATCCACTGGAATGTAATGGCGCGAGCCAAGTTGCGCCAATAATGCTAAGAGTCGACTGGGTCGGCGCCAGTTTGTGCCAAAGATTATGTGATTGGCGAGTAGTGGCTCGCTGTGGCGCCGAATAACGGTAACATGCCGAGCGAACATTAATTCGGTGCCACAGCAAGCCACTACGTGCCAATCACATAATCTTTGGCACAAACTGGCACGAATCATTGGCACGAACAGGCCTTCTCAATTTATCTCTAATGCTAAGAGTCCGCTGGGCCGGTGCCAATGCAATTTGCTGTGGTGCCTAGTGGCGCCAATAAGGTGCCTAATGGCGTGCAGTGGCTCAAACTACCTCCCAACTGGCTCGTGGTGGCGGCAAAAATTGAGTTTGGCGGCAAGAAAATTTCAAAATGTTTAAAATCTTCATTGCGCCACTTGCATCAAGCAATCAGTGCGAACTGTCCAAGTGGAACCAAATGTCGTAAAGAATTATTGGAATCCACTGGAATGTAATGGCACGAGCCAAGTTGCGCCAATAATAATAAAGGTGCTTAATGGCGTGCAGTGGCTCAAACTACCTCCCAACTGGCTTGTGGTGGCGGCAAAAATTTCCAAATGTTTAAAATCTTAATCACGCCACTTGCATCAAGCAATCAGCGCAAAGTGTCCACCAAGTGGAACCAAATGTCGCAACCAACACTCCTATTGGAATCCAATGGAATGTAATGGCATGAGCCAAGTTGAGCCAATAACGCTAGGAGTCTACTGGGCTGGCGCCAGTTGGTGCCAGTTCACACCAAAGATTATGTGATTGGCGAGTAGTGGCTCTCTGTGGCGCCGCATAACTGCAACATGTCGAGCGAACATTAATTTGGAACCAACTGGCACCAACTGGCGTTGGCCCAGTGGACTCTTGCATTAGGGAGAACTCATTTTGACCGCTAGTACCCGCGACCTTGTCCTTTCGGTCACAACCCCAACCTCATGACCATAGATGTGGATAGGAACATAAATCGACCAGTAAATTGAGCGCTTTGCTTTTTGAGTCCCCTTTTGCTGTCCCCTCTTCAGCACAATGGACTGATCCATTTCACTGCAGACACTACCTGTCGATCTTGTGTTCCAAACTGACAATATTGTACAAAAATTGAGGCAATATATTGATGAAAACAGGGACATATAACATACTGGCATTGTACTGTACAGCAATCCCTCGTTTATTGTGGTTAATTGGTTCCAGAGTCAATTTTTCCGAAGTAGGATTAGAGCCTTCTAAACTCTTATGTAACACCCATATAGTCACCTTGACATCCATCCAACCATCCATCCATCCATTCATGGAGGACAGTGGGTTATAGGCTTTTACTGTATATGCGCTGAGTGGATTCTCATAGTACCACGCATACTTACGTTTATAGAAAGCACTGGTCCCACTTTATACATGCAGTAGCGATCAGTTCCCTCACATAAATCTCTGATTTCGGCTGGGTTGCCAGGTAGTTTCAGCTCCTCGTGGATGAATTGGGCAAAAGCCTTCATGCGATTGGCGCTGCCGCCGACACACACGAACTACATGATGAAACAGACGTTATATAGATCAGAACTTTGGCAGAGAAATAGGTTTATTTTTTATTTTTTTTTTGACTGTAGTACCTTTATGTCACCAAACATCTCAGGCAGGTTGTGAGACTTAGTGCTCATGCTAAAGTGGTAGAGGATGTCCTCCTCCATGGTGTCCAAGTAGGGATTTTTCACCTGGACTTGTTGTCTAAAGAAGAAATGGGTGTCACTTTACAATAAAGTACACAATACAATTACTGAGTACTGAGTGTCTAAGATAAAAGTTGTACTTACTTGATGTATTCACTGTGGTCATTCCCCATGCAGTTGAGTAGAATCGGTGCCATCGGTGCAAGAAAAATAAAGTTATTAGTAATTCAAATATCTCAGCTGTTGTCCCAACTAGAGTTTCTCTCCAGGGAAGAGCTCATATAGTGGTGACCTCTGACCTTGCAACCGATTGGCCGCGGGGAGAGGGAGTAGCAAACACGCTCACAAAAACATCAACCAACCCTTTAGAGAAGCATAATCGATCCGCTTCAAAGATGATTGCTCTGCGTTGTAATGTGTCTGCCGTATCCTTGCAGAGCATAGACGAGCGGATGCGTTGTGACATTGGGACACGCTGATAACCTTTAACGTCAATTTGTCAACACAACGACAAGATTGCTTTATGTAAACCTGTGACAGCAAATACAAGTCTGGGAACATTCTGACAAGACTTTATTGCATCAGTATGTAATAGAGGACGCCTTTGCATTGCAGCGTTTGCTTGAATTTTACCAGTGAGACGCCATGACTTCGTAGTCGCAATTAAAACTGTTTTACATGGAAGTATTTAATAAAAATACACAACCAGTTGACAGTTATTGGATAAATATGTCTATTCACAGTCATTACTGTATTAAGATATTTAACAGGATTCAGGACTAATGGGCCGTTTGGGGTACCAGGATCAATAACGACAGTTTATTGATTGACCTGTTACACCCGATCCATGCAGGGGGGGTTCACACAAGGGGATGCATTGTCTGAATGCGGATGTACTATGTGTCAAATCTGTGGAAGATACACTGTAAACTCACTTTTTGTACTACACAGTTTAAATAGCATATGCAAGAAAATACATAGAAATCATGTCAATAATTGAAAGTGATGTGCTGTACAAACACAGGATCATAAACAACTACCTACAATTGGAGCATTCATTTATTACAGCAACATTACTACAACATTGATTTATTCTGCCCGGCAACACGGCAACTGCGACTGGAAATTTGCTGCTTGGTTTGGCTCAGATGGAAAAAATTCTACTATTCATATTCATTTTCTATTTCTGCAGAAAACACGACTGATGTTTCCTTTCCATTCCACAGCCAGAATCTCTGGCTACTTATTAGCAAAGAGGAAAGTCAATAATACATTTGCTCCTTTTGTGACCAGCCAGCTGTGTAATTATGCAATGTTTCCTCTTACAGTATGTTACCATGTGCTTTATAATGATGAAAATAATCAAGGAAGTGGTTCATCCTGGGACTACGTGCACATTTATTTCACATCACTGTGGTCATCATTTGTTTGTGTACACTTTTGTCGGACTTTGGCTTTGTTCATAACCGTATGAGGACAGGTCCCGATGTGTGTAGCAGAAGAACAACACGACCAGCTGTGAGCCAATGCAAACCTGCGGGGTGAACGTCCATCTTCCATCTTAAGGGCATATTGATCTACATGCAACAGCAGTAGTATTGCACTTCAACACGTCGACAGGGCTGTGATTTAATATTGGAAGCGTTGATGGGGAGTTTATATTATATTTTTATGTTTTATTTTTGATACTTTGATACTTCCAGGTCCTGTAGCAGCAAAATAGCCCCAGACCGTGACACTACCACCACCATATTTTACCGCTGTTCACCACTGTTCCATGTTTTTGCCATTTGTGTCTATCTGAAACATTTAAGCATTACAAACGTGCAAAAAAATAAAAATAATCGAGGAGGCAAACACTAAATTAAATTATACAAAAGCAATGCACTAATGTTAAAAAATGAACAGGAAATAAACATTGGACCAAAATGTTTTTAACCTCATCTGCTAATACAGTCAACAGGTATTAAAATGTCAAATTAATAGTAATAATATGATTAAACAATGAAAGAGAATGGAGGCACCAAAACCTTTAAGCTGTGTAAGAAATATCTGCATGTCAAAAACAACATTAAACGTTTCAACCTGAAAAGCATTTACCGAATATGATTCAGTACAACAGCGCCCTCTAGCGAGCACACACCCTCACATCATTCTGAATTTGCTGCTGGACGTTTTCCTTGCAGTCCAGCGGGCCAAGTATGGTATTAATTTAACAATAATAAAAACTTAATTATATAATAAATTAAGGATTAATGCTGACAATCATATATTTTTAGAGGAAAATATATTCCATTTAATGACACGATACAGTAATTAATTTATATACTTGTATTTCTTTATTTCCTGTGTTGTTTTATTTTGAAAGTGCTAACCGGAAACCCCATACCGACGCCACTGCGCATTGTGGGTAACTGAGTTGCTAGCAACTTCCTGCTTTAGTCAGTCCCGCTTAGTATCTTTTCCCCCCACCGTCGTTGCGCCGCCTTCTCAGTTGAGAAGTCCAGACGGCGCTGCTAAATAGAGGTGATCTAAAAACAAAAATGTCCATAGTTTGTCGCTTTCGAAACAGAGAGGCGAGGTGAAAGTGTGACTCTTTACGAAGCAACGCTTGGAAAAAAAATGTTAGCGCCATGTAGCCGCAGCGTCTCGGACTGACTTTGGAGAACAAGACGTGCTATTGTGGGTGAAACCTCAAGGAGATGGAAGAGTCCTTCAGGAAGAAGACCTCCTTCTGAAGCACTTTGAATTAATAACTCCAAATAGGTGAGTGTCGACTGGAATATAAGTTTTAATTTAACAACATTATTGCGTGTGTTGGAAGTTTTTGGGGAGGGCTCTGTGAGGAGCTTTTAAGAATGTTCCCTTCTTGGGTTTTCTTCGCTTAAAATGTTGACCTGTTAAAACATGATTCTCTTCATACGTGATTCAGCATGTTATTATTTTTGCTTTCTGGCAGATATATTAGTGTAATTGTTGACTCCCTTGGGCGGAACAACTTGCAGAAAAGCATGTTTTTTTTTCCATCGCTATAATTTCATAGTCCAGCTTTAAACCATGACAACAAGTTGCGACTTGCAAGTGTATTGTCATGCAAACACTTCACTGGGAGGGTCGCTCTGCGTGATTTTGTGTGTGTGTGTGTGTCTGTGTGTCATCATCCCACGCTGGGCACTTTTTTAACATCACAATCGCAGTCCTGCAGTGATGGAGGAGGAGGAGGGGGAGGAAGAAGAAGAAGAAGCAGCTCATGATTTTAGTGAGGTGGATGGGGGTACATTTTGCAGCCTTTATGCAAAAAACTGCACAATATCATGAGTGTTTGTTTTTTTGCAGCACAGTCCAATAAAAGCATATACAGGCCATAAGATTAAGATTGCACTGGTGATGATCAAAGGCATGCAACTTAATGAATGGAGGTGTTAATTCTAGCTGTAACAAGTCAGGGAGATAATTGTGCTGATTAAAAGACGTGTGAACTGCAATGTCTCACACACCAAAGTGCTCGAATCAACAGCTAGATCCTTGCTGCTAACCCCTTCCCTGCCCTCCACAGGCGCACTTATTAATCAAGTTTGTCTGGGGATTACTTGATTGTATTCATACTTGATTACACATCTGATGCATGGCTTTTAAGCCTTTGACAGCCCGACATTCATTCTTATAGCTTCACTATATCGACAAACCTCTTAATCAATTATTTAAACAGTAAATTTGGGTGTGTCTTGAATTCTCCAGTGCATTGATTGGTACCTTGGCTTGGTTTGATGCTTTTTTCCATTGGCAACTCCCCGGTACTACACACACACACGCCTATTTAAGTGGGTCCGCTTCAGGGGGACAATTTTGACAACAGGAGACACAAAAACAGGCGGGCATGCAGCATAAGCGTAATAATCCGAAATAATCCACACAGTCAGTTCCTGGATGGTTGTCAGCGTTGAGTGTAATGCAGTCATTTTCAATTATTTCCTGTCATGCCACCCTCTTGTTTTGAAATACTATTGAGAACCTGCAGTATAGTGATCCTCACAACTTTGCTGTTCAAATCATAGTTTTTGAAGAATGTATTACTGTATTTTCTGGACTATAAGTTGCACTTTTTTTCATAGGTTGGCTTACAGCAGGGGTCTCAAACACGCGTCCCGCGGGCCAAATGTGGCCCGCAGGGCACTAGTTTGAGGCCCTCCGCCTTGATATGAAAGTTTAATGTTAGTGCGGCCCGCGCAAGTTTGATATGGATGCTGTATGGTATCATGTACCCAGAAAAAATTATTACGTTTGATTAATGTTCATGTTAAAGGTTAAATAACTGTTAATAGTTATCCTCCCTATCCGTGTGGAAGTGGTAAGTTTTTGGCTTTTTAAGTTTAAAGGAAATAACTTGAAGGCTATCGTTTAGGTCGCTAGCTCTCTAGTTTGCGAGTTAGCATGTGTCTCAAGACCCTGCAGTTGCGCAATATGTTGTAAATAAAAAGAGTATAAATGTGACTATAGTCGTGTTTTGTCATGTCTACAGGGCTCTAATAATGCTTTGTTCATTTTAATCTGAAAAAAATAATTTGTCTACCCACCAACTATATGTGGTTTCTTAAGTTTTTATTATTTGCCGTTTTATTATTATTATATTTATTTATTACTGATTGATTGATTTTCTTTATTCTTGATTTGTTTATTTATTTTTCATCTTGTTCTGTGTAGAAAAATAAAACCGACATCAGATTTGTTTCCCGATCATGAAAAACAATATTTTAAAAATGTTATATACATCACATATGTGTTCATTCCACTACAGGAGATATGTCATGTTACACATCTCAGTATCAGCTGATATCTATATCGGAAATTGAGAGTTGGACAATATCAGAATATATTGAACACCCTTAATAAAAATGGCTACGTGAATTAAAATGCAAATATTAGGCACTCAGAAGATACATTCAAAGACACTGTGGTGATACATGGTATTCTACACTGGTCAGAAATATTACAATAATGTTGAGGTGAGACAATCAAAAACCAGATTGCAAATTTTTTATCAAAGGTTTGATTAATCTCACAATAATTTTTAATTAAAATGCAGAATAAAACTTATGGCAAGATAAAATTTGTGTTAATTTAGTGTTAATTTATTTGCAATTAAACAGTCGTGTATTTTTTCAGATGGTAAAAATAATGTATGAATTTGATTGCACTTTCTTAGTTGTGTTTTTACGAGTGATAATCGCTACACAGCGTCTTGTTCCATACATCCACTCTTCTCTTTCCCCCAGGCATAAACATATTGTCGAGTGTAACTTATTACAATATTGCAGCATATGGTATTGTCTTTATGACGGAAAATCCGATAGCCCTACCTCAGAAAGACAGTAGGTGTGATTGGATGTCCCGGAATCTCATGGAAATTGACATAATGTGAATTGTATTGAATCATAATTTTCATTGTGAGGAGAAGGAACGTTTGAGGGAACTGCTCAATTTTAGTGTACACACTAACCGGTCCCTTCCTGAACTAAACAAACATGTCGAAGTCGGTGGAAAAAAACTCGGAAACTTATCTCCTACCCATCAGCAAGCGTCAGTGGAAGCTTAGTGGGTTAGCTTAGTTTAGCAGAGCATGCTAGTGCGGCTGTGTCTTGCAACTGTTTCAGTGTTGTGTTTTACCACTTCTTAATAAAGCCATTGGAAATGCAGCAATGTGTGCAGTACACAACCCAAATTCTCAATTTTAGCAAAGCATTTATGATAATTCAATGCTTCCAGCTTTGCAGGAACAGTTTAGGGAGGGCCATTTTCTGTTCCAGCATGACTTTGTCCCTCTAGAACATGGTGTGGAAGAATTTGGCTGAGAGCCCTGACCTCAACCACATCAAACCGCTTTGGGATGAACTAGCGCACCCTGTCGTAGCTCCTCACAGATGGACAAATATTTCTGCAGGCACACCCAAAAAAAAATAAAATCATCCCAAAAGAATGAAAGTTGTTTGAACTACCAAGGGGTGGGACCGTTTTTCCATTTTCACTTCATGTAGGTGTTATAACACTCACAGGGTACACAATGTTTCATGGTGTGTATTTAATATTCATATATAACAAATGTGACAGTATTGCTTTTAATTCAAATGCAGATACATTTCATATGCAAACATGTACTTTGTCAGAAATGTGTGATGATAAAACACAGATGTCCAAGTACAAATGACATCATATTCTTCTGCAGTGGGCCGTGGCCTTCGACTCAACCTCCGCCGTTGCAGTTTGGTAATTAAATCAGCATTTTGTATTCCTGCAACCCTTTTAAGAAGGTCCTTGCCACCATCATGCCTCCACATGTTCATACTGTAGGAGCCTGTGATGGCATTTGAGGGGTCTTTTGGTGGTTGATGATGTGAACTAAACTAACCCATATCTCTCCTGGTCTGTGTGCTTGGTGTGTTCAGTGGCTTGCATCATCGAGGCTGCCTGATGGTAGCCTGATAACAGGTTGTCTGACAAACCGGCTGGGCTGGGGTAGGGTAGAGACTCGTCTGACAATAGAGGACAATAGAAGATGTTTTTTTATTGCATATCTCATTTGGACAGCTCTATAATCATATTGATTTTCTTCCCCCGTGTGTTATGCATACATTTACCTGCATTGGTGCTCTAATGTTGCACATTGAATCTGTGTGTCATAATTATTTATTTACTATTTTACTTGGATGAATCTTCTGAGGTGTCTGGAATCAATTGCTTGTATCAAAGTCCCAATAATAATAGATTTCAGATGCAAGCTGATATAATCACATATTGCTTTTGTTCTGATACGGCTCAATTTCAATATCAGATCGCGACATCCTTAAAAATTATTGAATTCACACAGCAATGACTACACAAATGTGCATATTTTGCCCATGCCACACAAGCTGAATAATTAAAAAAAAATGCATATCCACATAAAAACAATGTCATGCACATTTGATCCAATCATAAGCCTGAAAAGGCAACCACAGCTGACTTGGTGGTGCATTATAATGCCCCTGTTTGTCAATATTGTGAATTATAGATGTATAATCATGTGTACGTTATCTTTAAAATCAATGCGCACTTCCTTGGAAAGCATGAAACATCAAGATTTAAAAAAAAAAAAATTGACGCACGTAACCCGCTGCACAAAATGAAGCCAAACAAACAAGACAATGTTGCCCATTTGCATATAATACTAACATAAATGTCTAATGTAAACACCAAATTGGAATTGTTTAATAATGTAATAAAAAATATATTTTTTTAAATGACAGCTTTACAGTTTCAATGTGAGTGCTTCTTTTGTGGCAAATATGTACTATTATGTTGTTCAGTCAAAGCAGTCATGAAATGAAAACAGTTTTGTCGTCTTTGTCCTTTCTCGAGCAAAGTTTTTGGAAATATATGAAATAGTCACATGACTTTACAAAGTAATAGCATCATGTACTGGTCTGGCATGTATATTACGGCATCGCCAACAGGTTATTGCAGCTCTATTTGAGGTTGTCGTCTTGTAAACATACCCTTACTTTGGCTGTCTCCAGCAACGGTCTTCCACAGCGTGTAATAACAAAAATAGCAGAATGCAAATGTGCCTTGTTTGGAGTGTGGGCGGAGTTTGGTTTCAAACCAATGATGAATGATGTTTTGTGTGTTGAGTAACTTGACTGTCAGAAGTAGCCTTCAGTTTTGGGTAGGAACAATATGCTAGTGAAGGGGAAGTGGTTGGCTCCAGAAACCCTGAGAGTGATGGGGGTTGGGGTTGTGTGTGTGTGTGCGTGCACATATGTGTGTGTGTGTGTGCGTGGGCAGAATCAGGTTACACAGTCTGTCATTAACAAGAGAACCGCAGTTATGTGACTAAGATAGACTTCAAGTCTGAGCGAGAGTCTGGGTCCCATCACTCTTCCATGTCACTAGAGGAAGTAGGAGGAGTGTGGGTTGGTGGTCTGTGTGTGTGTGTGCGATCGTGCATGTGTGTGTGTGTAGGATAAGAAGGTGGAGTAGGTCAATACAACAGCCTTTATTTCAGTCCCACATGTGTCTGGCTGCAGCCGATGTGTACATGAGTGCACATGTGTTGCCAGTGTGTTTGTATAGAATATATGCTGACATGCCAGAAAGTTTGCCAAGCAATGGACCTGGCATCAGAAGGACCCATCAGGCTCCACAGGAACACAGCATGTGGGTTGAATTTGTCTCAGTTCTATACTTGAGTCCAGCTTTTTTAGAAAAGAGGCCTTCTGTCTGCAGTGTTATTTTTAGTCAAAAAAAAAATCCCCAAGCTTTTTTTTTTAATACATAATTTCAGCCCAAACACATTGCAACAAGATGAGCTGTCTGAGACTTACAGTGCTGCAGTCTCAACAGTGAAAATATGAACCAGGGGGAAGAGATAAAAACACTCTTTTCCGCCTGATTCTGGTCTCTTTTCCCAATCTGTCCCTCTACCCTTCTGGTGGCTGTGCACAGACATATTGATCGCATTTTCTGTGTTTTTTAAATGCGGATGAAGAGCAGTGGAGACAGGGGTAAGGATGAGAGGCTACTGTCTGCACAGATGCACTCAAACATAGATCTGCAGTGCCTTTGGCTCCTCTCCTCTGCGCTAGAAATACTCTGCAATACACATCGGAAGGATGTTTCACTTGCTTCACTGCTCTTGTCTTATTGCTTAGCTTCATGGGGGGAAATGTTTTGTCTGTCTTTGTTCTGGTAGTTGCTCCTTTATTTTTTATTTTTGCACACCCAAGAATTTAATCAATTTGCCAACTGTTAATGTTCTGTTAAGTTAAAAGTGAATCAATGAGTCAATTTTGCCTAGTATTTTCCGAAATGTAACTTTGCTAACTTCAGGTAAGATTAAATTTCTGTGCTGTGATGTAAGTGCTGTCCTTGTATATTCACTCTGACACACATTAAGAAAAACGACAGATAAAGTGGTTCTATCGTTGTGCATTTGCTCAACAATCGGTCACAAGATGCTTGCGGCTGGAGCGCGCCTCCACAATCCCGGTGTGTGTGCACCACTTTGGAAGCCTGCAGCCAGCCTCTACCTGATTGTGCCATGAAAACACAGCATGGACACAGTCATGTTGAATTTTTTGCGGGTTATTTATTTTCCAAACTACTTGACCAAAACAGACATTACATCTTCTTGGAAGGCAGGTTCTAACATTAATAAAAGAATAGAGAACAGACGGAATAGGTGTAAGATATGCTAACACAATGGTTATTCAGCTACACAAAAAATAAACATGAACAGAAAAGGTGTCCAGTGTTTATGTAACATAAATATTTTTTGCATTTATAAGTCGCTCTGGAGTATAAGTCGCAGGAACAGCCAACCTATGAACAAAAGTGTGACTTATAGTCCGGAAAATACGGTATGTGTGGAGAACATAAACCTTCTCACAATAACAACATTTTATTCACATTGTCAATTTCTGCACAATTCTGCCCTTATTGTTTTTATTGGCAAATTCTGCAATGCAGACAACATAAAAATTTCAGAGCCCTAAATATGCATTGCAACATCTGATTCCAATACACACTGTGAAATGTTAATATTCCATTAACCCACATACAAGCTTTCACGTCCTTTACACTGTCAGACAGTAGGCTTTCAGTCAACACTAGTGTGTCTGCGCTGGGGCCACTATATGGGCTCCCAAGATCTACAGTCGGTACGTTTACATGCACTACAACGGTTGGATTTCCTAAAAAATAAAATTCTCTGTGAACTCCCCCTGTTTCCATGCATTATTTAATAAAAAATTGATTGTTAACCAAATGCTGGGTGTCTTTGAAAGACTGGGGGTAACTAACATGCCACATCAGTGACAAGCCGTAGTACCTCTGAAGGTACTATGATCTTCTGGGCTTTCAACTTTGAAAGTCGTGGGAAGTCTGTGCAATAAAAGCCGGCCAGTGGTTTAAAGGATGCTGAGACCATGCGTTCCCTCTGCAGAGCATAGTACTGTTGACACATGTATTGCTTTGTTGCTGTTTGCTGAGTGATTATCATCACGGTGGTGAAGAGTTTGAGAGCGGGTCAGAAGTCCTCTGATTTCTACAAGTCTTCAGACTGAGCCAAGAATCAAGGCTAATTATTGCTTCAACTCTCAGTTCTCTCTGCTCTGTTTGCCCTATTTGCCTGTTTGACAAGAAGACATTTTGCCAAAAGGTTGCATTGGGACACAAATCAAGGTTTCCTTTTGAGAAGAGCATCGCTCCAGGCCAAGGAGCTCTGTGAGCTGCTCTTTTGGAGTGTTTGTGCATTCCTGCGTTGGCAAAGACTGTGGAGGGCCATAAAGAGTGTGTTTGAATTGGTGGTTTTAATGTTTTGATGGCTGTGTGAAAAGTCTAATCGCTATGGCGACCATTGCATAGACCACTCGTTAACGGCGTCTTAATCACTGTGCTGTATAAACTTTTGGATCTATGACCCAAACGACTTAATGCGTCACAGTAAGCTGTACTGCATATGCACCAAAAACATCCATGTGTTGAAGCCCTTGGGGCATTACTTAGGTTTATGTGTGCACAAGTCCATGATTTTGGGTCACAGTCTAAATGCTGTTGCTTGTGCCAATGTAAACTGGACACGAGCAGGATGGAAAAGTCATGATTTCATTCCTCGCATTGAAAATCGAGGCAGCTGCTAAGATACTGAAAAGGCCCCGCGACCTTAGAGGCCTCTGCAGATTTCCACAAACTCATCTCGGGGGGGCCACAGAAGGAGCTGTTTTATCCCTTGTTTGTCGAGGCCCTCGGCCAGGGAGGTGAGTTTCCAAAGGTTAATGAGCTTTTCTATCTAGTCAGCACAGCTATACTTTCACCAACACAATTCCAGTTGAGAACACGTGTCAAGAGAGGGTCAACCTTACTATTAACATTGGTGGTAGTAATATTAAAGTACTATTGTGTAATATTGTGTAATTGAGGCAGTTCACTCATAAATTAGATACAGTAGAACCTCTAAAGTCAAAGTGCCTTGAAGTTAGATTTTTTGGGTTAGATTTTTCTTTAGCTTTTTGTGGATCCACAACTGAATGAATTCCAGTGAAGGGAAAATTCTGTTGATGATCACATTTTTTTTTGTCCTACAAATTATTGCCGGTATTTTTCATTTATGAAATGATATTATACGGAGGGAAGGTGTTCAGAGCATGTCTGACCGGTAGAAGGCCTCGGGGATTCGCAGGGAGGAGCTGGACAAATTGGCTCGGGAGAGGGAAGTCTGGGGCTTCCCTGCTTAGGTTGCTGACCCCGCGACCTGACCTCGGTAGAAACGGTAGAAGATGGATAGATGGATGAATGGATTGATAATATATGGCATAATGATGCAAGTACACCTTATCAAAAGCAATACAATGTAATTTAATAATAAATAGTCCACACTTTGCGTCAAAGCAGATGTTAGTCACTGCAAACATTTCTACAAAATCCTCAATGAATTATAATGCCCATGCTTGTGGTTAAGGAAGATGTAGTCACCAATGCAATTCCAATTGTAATGTAAGATATTTTATATGACACACATTTCCGCCAACTTTCTCTGGTGTTTCACGTCACCATATTAAAACGTTTAGTTCGGGAGGGGGTTAGAGTTTGCGATGACATTCCTACAAGACGATTGGTCCGCCAGGGAAATATTTCCCCACACAAACGGTCCTTCTTGTCAAGATGTTTTGCAGAGAGAGATGAGGAAAGCAATATTTCAAGGCTAGCAAACTCAACCAGTCTAGAGTGTACCCCGCCTCTTGCCCAAAAACAGCTGGGATAGGCTCCAGCGTACACGCGACCCTAGTGAGGATAAGCGGCATTAAAATGGACTAAGTTAAACAGTGGTCTAATGCTTTTCAGGTGCTCTTGCATAATTAAAATGGCCACTCAATTTTGCCACATTTATTTTCATAGCTTATTTTAACCCAAACCAACTGAATGTGCTGGTTTTAATGCATTTCTTTCTAGTGTGCTCACATTAACTGAACCTGAATGGGCGGCTCATATTGTCGCGGGGGGCTTGTTGGTTGTGTTGGTGACACCTAAAATATGACATTGAGGGATGAAATATATAAACCGATTATTAGATTAATCAAATAGAGGAAGGAGAAGGAGTCAAGTGTGGTGTGTGTGTCAAGTATGCACATTTGAAAGCAGACTTTATTTCCTTTTTTTATTATTTTCACAACTGTCCTATTGATGGGCTTTCACTGACATTGTCCTAATCAAGGTTAAGGTAAGACCGATGCCGCATTATGACTGAGAAACTGTTTTTGCAGTGTTGAGATGCAGTGACCTCACAGCACGGCCAAGGTCTCATTTTGTGTATGGCGGCCGTGAGCCAAAAACAAGCAACACAACAGTATCCACTTCCACTAGAGATGAGCGGTGACCCAGATGGCACTGCCCCGAAGGACTGTCTTAAATAGGTTGGCCTGACATTCTCTTATAATATTGATAATTTGTCATGATCTACTTGAAGTGAGCTTTATCTTCAATATAAAGCAGCGCTGCTGCAAAGCAGAGGGATTTAACCCTTACGTCTGCATGGCGTCCAGCAAGAAGTCAACCATCTGTGCTTCCCCCCGATGACATGCTGACATTACGGCTGCGGGTCTGCAAACAGCAGGGCTCCGCATTGCTTCAGTCTCTGACTGCCTCTTGACTCGCCTCCCTGCAGTTTGCTGCAGTTTCCTCACTGGCCGGTCTATTTGTGCCATGGTAACTGTGCCAGGCTGCCAGCTCAGACGCAGATTGCGCCTCCCGTCTCCCTCTTTTGCCAGCATGATGACTCAGCAGCTCCTGCAGGGCGTCCGATCCGCCGCCCCCTCCCGTCCCTCAACCCCCTCCCTGCAACACCATTGCTTGTCATACATTATACTGTTTGTCATTCCGACCATCTTCCTGACCTGAATACATAACAGCAAAATAACAAGAAATTCACCCCTAAAAGATGAAAACTGTGGCTTGTGACGTTTCATCTAAATTCATTTCTGACTTTGTTAAATCATCATAGCAGCCTGAATGTCTCCTTTTCGGTACTTTTCCTTTTTTTTTTTACTGACATGTTTAAGTATCTCTATCAAACCACTTACAGCTCGTAGAAGCAGTGGTTATCTTGACATCCTTTGAAGTGGGATCGCAGAAAAACGGCTATGGCAATGAAATAAGTGGTTCTTGATTTTGGATTAACCCTCAGAAAGAATCAACCTGAACATACTTACACGTGTTTTTTTGTGTAGTATATCTTTGGGTGTTTGATAGAGGACCTGGATGTTTGGACTGTACAGTACCGTATCTATTGTATGTCAACACAACAGACATCTTGGAATACCTTTAATCTACCATATTTTTATCCACTTTCACCTTCTGTTGTTATGATCATTTTCAATGACTCTGGAAGTTTGGTTTGTCCCGTAAGCATGGAAAACCATTTTCAGTTCCCATTCTGACGTTTTCAGGTATGCAGCCACACGAGGATAAAGCAGCAGAGGAGATGTAAGACAAGATGCCAAGTGAGACAGATAGTGAGGGGAAATGAGAGCACACCCATGGCATCATGTCACGTCTGTGAACACACTCGTTACGGAGCTCCTCTCGAGAAGTCAATACACCAGGATAGATGGCTATGAGACACACACACACACACACACACACACACCAGTTGTCTAATCCTAATTCTTCTCTGCCAGAAACGTCCTGAATCTCCTGGGGAGATTTAAAATATCAACTTGCTAACTTGATGAAATAAGTATCCAGATAGCCATGCCCCATGTGTGTAGTGTCTATTTTTGCTGCTCATTCAAAATTCATTCTTATCCTCCTGCTGGAGCCTATCCCAGCTGGTCGCCAGCCAATCACAGGTCACATATAGACAAACAACCATTCACACTCACATTCATACCTATGGACAATTTGGAGTCACCAATTAACCTAGCATGTTTTTTTGGAATGTGGGAGGAAACCGGAGTTCCCGGAGAAAACTCACGCATGCACGGGGAGAACATGCAAACCTCACACAGAGAGATGGCCGAGGGTGGAATTGAACTCTGGTCTTCTCCGCGGTGCATCCAGTGCTCTTTCAAAATGAGCGGAATAAATAGAAATATTCATTCATTCATTCATTCATTTTCTACCGCTTTTTCCTCACGAGGGTCGCGGGGGTGCTGGAGCCTATCCCAGCTGTCTTCGGGCGAGAGACGGGGTACACGCCGGACTGGTCGCCAGCCAATCACAGGGCACATATAGACAAACAACCATTCACACTCACATTCATACCTATGGACAATTTGGAGTCGCCGATTAACCTAGCATGTTTTTGGAATGTGGGAGGAAACCGGAGTACCCGGAGAAAACCCACGCATGCACAGGGAGAACATGCAAACTCCGCACAGAGAGATGGCCGAGGGTGGAATTGAACTCTGGTCTTCTCCACGGTGCAGCCAGTGCTCATTCAAAATGAGCGGAATAAATAGAAATATATACAAGGTAAATATTATGTGCTCAAATAATCTGTACACACTCCTGGATCACTGGTTTTCTAAAGTTTATGCAGGAAAATTCAATGCCCCATTAAGTTTATTCAGTTGTAAATGTAAACAAAAATACATCAAATCAGTATCGTGCACTAATTGGGGTCTTTAAGAGATGTCTGCCACGCGCTACTTAGCTCACTCACTGATGGAGGTGAGTGATACGTAGATCTGTCAGTTGTGAGTGAGTCACATTGTTGTGCTCTGTCTATATGTGTTATAACTCCATATAAAGCAGCTGAAGTAGACATGAGGCTTGATTTGAATATGGAGAGGAAAAAATTGTGAGCAAATGTCGTCAACCCCTGATTCAATGCCGTAGATTAATTTTAAGCAGTAATAAAGAATGCTGTGTTGATGTAGTTCAACTTCAACCTGTCAGACAGCAAAGTAGTTTAGACTGACTCGTCAGCTTCAATAAACAGGGATTCTTTTCTAATCGATTTTTAGAATGCCTCGTGAATTTATATTTTTCCCTAGGTGACCAACATAAGCCAATCGCTGCATCGTTTCGTGAAGTTATGAAAAACAGAAAATATTTCCAAATTTGCAAAGCTGGGTTCTATTTGTTTAATCACCGCATGTTGAGACACCTGCTTGTCCCCGTGTCTCCCTTCTGCCGCAGGAAGGTGTCCCTCTTCCCCACGGGCATTGACACCAGACACCTCTTTTGTCCCCCACATGACAGTAGCCCACACTGACCCCATTCGCCACCCCTCGTCTGACCTACTGTCCCCCGGTTGCCCCTTGGCTATACCTCCTTTTTGCACCTCCTGCCCATTGTGTGCCCCCTCTTCTCCCGGTCCAACTGGGGAGCAGACCGATTATCCGTGTTTTGTGTTCTGATTAAAGGAACAGCATGCGGTCTATGCGAGCGGCCCACACAGACGCAGCTGGTAAGCCAATGCTAACATTATGTGCTTAATCATTTGTCTGGAAGACGGGCACGGAGGCTTGGAGCGGGTGGAGTTAAAGGTGTCTGGCAGTACAAACATTCTTCCCAGCTAACAGTCCTGATGCTTAGTGTGGCATAACCCCGGCTTGCTGCAGGCTATGATGTTTGTACAAAAATCCATATCATCTTTATATATAAAAAAGGCTAGTGAGTAGGAGTGGAAAGGGGAAGACAAACAAGTGTTAGCCGTATGTGGACGTTACTACAGCCGCATTAAATATTGAAGGATTAGACAGTCTGCAGCCCTCCAAAGAGGACACTATTTGGGAACCCACGCTAATGCTCCCCACTCCGCCTCTTTCTTCTCTCACGTCTGTCTGCTCCTCTCCCCTCAGTGGCAAACAGCCTGTCCCTCCAACACACATCAACACACACTCGTGCACGGACCCAGGCAGCCAATAGGAGAGCACCAGTCTCCCCATTGCTTGCCACTCATGCCTTGTTGCCAGGACAACGGGAAGGCACGAGTCCCACTTTACTTGAGCATTTTTTAAACTTGGTTTTGACTCCCTTTGCTGAAAACAAGAAAAGGTGCCCCTCTGCAAAATGGTCACAAACTAGTCGTGGAACGCTCTCATACGCACTCATGTATCTGTAGTATATTTTGAGCATCCATTAATTGTTTTCTTTGTATTTCCTCCCCATCCAGGTTCACAATGACAGCTGGCCAGATGTTTCTTTTGACTTTGATTGCTTTGGTCCCCGCCTGCGCTAGCTTGCAAGGTAAGGGATTCCCCTCCAGTCTTCCAGCCCAAACACACAGCTACACAGCTTTTCACATGAGATTTAAGACAGACTGTCTGTAAAGGGACGAAGGGAGGGGTTCTTCTATCAGGATTAAAAGGCATTATCTACTTTAATGTAGAGGTCTGGCTAACTATAGATACTGGGTTTTTGAGTAAACACACACAGTCTCGGGCTCTGTGTCTGTCTCTGCGTCCCTCCAGCATCTTACATGCACAGACTGATCATTCAACCACGTCTCTTTCTCTCCACACCCTTCTCAGTCTGTCTAATCTGCTGTCGCGCTGTTATTTTCGACAACTGCGGTAGTCTGCACATTCAGAATGCAGTGAAAATTGTGTTTAAAAAAAAAAAAAAAAAAAGACAGATGCATATTTAAAAGTCCCTGATAAACAATGTAAAATGTCTGTTTTCCATATAGATGAAAGCAACGTGGGAAGCACTGAATGCATATGTGACGACGGGTCATCATGCAGCAATGGCAACCGGTGTTTTGGCCTGCAGTGCTTCACATCCCTCTCCTTACTAAACGGGACTTTGGTGCATCAGAAGGGATGCATTGTTGGTAATCAAGAAGGGTCGCCGAAGTGTGGGATCCTACCGACTCCGGAGCGTATAGTGGAGTGCTGCTTTGGAGATTTGTGCAACATGAACGTGTCTCTGGAGCCAAACGTTAAAGGTGAGCTATAGTGGAAAAACTCTTCCACAACTGTGTTGCCTGTGTTATTTTTCTGACAAATACAAATATGGTCGCACTCTTACCACACTCATAAGCGTTTACATAGAATAAAGATGAACTTTCGTGCAGAAATTTAGGGCACTGACAAGCACGTCGGTATAATTTGACACCATCAAAACACCATCAAGGAAGATGTCTTTGCAGGGGCACTAAGCAACTAACTGTCCATAAGTCATTGAGCATTTGGCTAATGATTATACAACTATTACTTACCACATTACATGGCATGTCTTCTTAATCATGGGGACACCACAAATGTCATTTACAGTCATGTGAGACAATTACAACGCCATAGTATCCTATTTTTTCTCTGCTCAGTATGTATAATAGCCTTGAAAGTAATCTAACGGCTGTAATTTGTTGTTTGGTTGTAAATACAGAACTGGTAACTGTGGTCTGCAAAGAGCTTTTTCTCTCTTGTCATTGCTAATTGAATGGCAGTTACTATACTCGGTTAGTAATGATATTGCTAAAATGGTTCTCCCCTTATGCTTCTTCATCAGATGTAGCAATGTCCGCCGGCAGACCAGTCCTCAGAGAGCAGGAGTGCATTTGTGAAGGCCCTGCTTGTGAACCCGGTCAGCGCTGCGCCGGCCAGCATTGCTTTTCCTCTCTGAAGGTGATCGATGGCGCGGCTGTCCAACAGAAGGGCTGCCTGAGGGACGACGACGTGGGCCGAGCCACCTGCGCCACGCCGCCCTCACCGTCCCACGTTGTCAAGTGCTGCCAGGGCCATCTGTGTAACATGAACGTCACTGTGCAAGCTCCGGAGAAAGGTGCCTTTGTACACTGCAGATACAATACAGTACAATACAGTAGCTGTGTCAAACAGCACTGCATCATGCCGACACCTTGTGTTATGTAAAAAAAATAAAAACTGTAACTGTCAATCACAATTTTAACAATCTCCCTTTTAGAGTTCACGATGTGCCCAACATGATCATTATGATGCACAAGTAATAATAATAAAACATTTTATTATATATTTTTTATAGAGGAAGTGAAGCCCCTTGTCAAAGAGAAGCACGAATGCGTATGTGAGGGCAGCTCGTGTGCCACGGGGAATCGCTGCTTGGGAAGCCAGTGTTTCTCATCTCTGACAGTCAACGGTGGCTCCCTGATGTACCAGAAAGGTTGCTTTAATGTCTACGAGCAGCGCACGATGACCTGCAAGACCCCGCCTTCGAGAGACCAGATTGTGGAATGCTGCTTCGGGCACCTTTGCAACCTGAACAGCACAGTGCAGCTTCCTGTCAAAGGTGAGATACTATACTTCTCATCATGCCTGCGCTGTCCTTCTTGTACTCTTTTTCTCTTTGTCTCAGCGGCATTGAAGTACTGATCACGTTTCCACCAGGCTATAGAGTCATGTTCTTTCTTACCTCTGTTTTCCCGATGGAGAAGAATGGTAGATTCTTTGTCAACAGTTAACCATTTATAGCGTCACCCTTGGTGCCACAACAAAGAGTATGAAAAGGTGTCGTGGATCAGATATGTTACTGTATGCTACGGTAGCAAACAGCCTGTTTTGTTGAGATGCTGGTAGACCGCCAATTCGTTTGAATCAAGTGCAAAAAGAAGTTAACCACTGTTAATATTAAGCCATCTTAACTTTTCTTGCCAAGATTTTAGTGTAGATGTGCCGCACGGCGGTCGAGTGGTTAGCACCCAGACCTCACAGCTAGGAGACCAGGGTTCAATTCCACCCTCGGCCATCTCTGTGTGGAGTTTGCATGTTCTCCCTGTGCATGCGTGGGTTTTCTCCGGGTACTCCGTTTTCCTCCCACATTCCAAAAACATGCTAGGTTAATTGGCCACTCCAAATTGTCCATAGGTATGAATGTGAGTGTGAATGGTTGTTTGTCTATATGTGCCCTGTGATTGGCTGGCGACCAGTCCAGGATGTACCTAAGCGGCAGAAAATGAATGAATGAATTTGGATGTTTTTTATGTTCGAAATAAACTAAAAAATTAAAAAAAAATACTTTTTATACTGTAAATTACATATTTTCCACATTTCACAAAATTTTATAGGACAATAAGACAATAAGTCACATTTTAACATTATAAATGAAATAATTGTTCCATAAGTGCTAACGCTCCATGTAATGAGTGACAGCAGCTGATCTGTGGAAATCCTTTTCAGTGAACGGAATTCTACCATCAAGATTTATGGATTAATTCCTCTTCAGCCCTAAAATACCAGAGATCTATATTCCGAGTCACAAGGTCACAAGTTTGCCCGAAGACAGCTGGGATAGGCTCCAGCACCCCCGCGACCCTCGTGAGGAAATGAATGAATGAATGTGCCACACGGTTATTTCACTTCCATTCCATTTTATTCTCCTGCGTTTATCCCGATTTGATTGCACCAAACAATAGTCTCAGAAAAGTAACTTCCAACAATGTCAAATTAAAAGCACAGAATTTGGTACAAGATTAGTGTTTGTTTTTCAGGGAGAAGGTGATTACTTAATAACTTGACACCTAACCAAATACGAGCGCTAGCATTGTGGCGTGCACTCTTAAATTTTGTGCTTGCACTCCTCCAAAAAATTTTTGTGCTCAAAGTCCAAAAAGTTAGCCTCGAGCCCTGAATGTGTGTGAGTCAAGGTGGCATAAATTCCTCATGCCACATCTCTCTGTGGGGCCTCACCCCTGTCACCCTTTGGAAAAGAAATGCGGCAGACTGTGAGCAACAAGAAGGGGGGGGGGGGGGGGGTCTTGAATATTACTTAGTCACGGTCGACTCCTCTCAGACGCTGTCAGAGCTGTCTGACGTTAGCTTAAACGGTTGAAGCCACCTGGGAGAGTGGGCGAGCCAGACGACTAAATGCAGGGCAGTTGTGTCCTGCTGTTTTCCTCCTCTGCTGCTTTCATATTGTAATATTTAATTAGTCTTTGAATCATTTGGAGACAGTGATTGATGTCATCTAGTTTGCATTTTTGAGGGTCGGTAGTGTGCGTGTTTTGTAGAAAGAGTTGATTATGTAAGTTAGGAGAAGGGAATCTTTGTCTGGTGATAAAGGCGGAGTTGAGTGGCCTTTCCCCTTGGAATGTTGGGAAGTGTGAATGGTGGTCAGTTATCCTGGCTTGTGGAGATAAGTTGTGTGAGTAGCTGTGTTGTGTGTACTGCAAGCACCCCCAAACTCTTGAGTGGTTTTCCCCCCAGAGAGAGTGCTGCAGACCGGTCTATATAATGGACCTTTCACATGTGTGGTGGCACATAGATGGAGCACAAAAAACATACAGTATTAGGGCTGCAGCCATTGATTATTTTAGTTATCGAGTAATGTATTGACATTGCTATATGCATATCTGTAAGGTTCTAATAATGGTAATAGTCATAAAAACATTTTCTATGCTCTTATATTGTGTTTTTTTTAGCCTTAGTCTTTGTTTACGGGCTCATTATGTGATAGCATATTTTACGTATTTTAAGTTCCGCTGACTTGACTGTTACTTTTCCCCCCTTGCAGCCGACGAGCTCTCTAGCTACAGCGTGACCATGCTGGCTGTTGTCATCGTGGCGCCCATACTTGTCCTCGTAATCCTCTCGGCTATCGCCATCCTGGTGTTCAGACGCATCCACAACAACCAGATGGAAAGACTAACGTCTCGGGATGCTGAATACGGAACCATCGACGGCCTTATAGCGTCCAACGTTGGGGAGAGCACATTGGCGGTGAGTGTCAGAGGCTGCTAATACCTTCTTGTGTAGCTCCTTTTTGTCATTTGTCATCTTAAAGGCGTCTTTGGGCTCTTTATCATGTTGGAATACTGCCTTGCTTTCACAAGAGGAAGAGATCATGCTCTGTTTCAGAATGTCCCCTAATTGAAACCGCAGCTCCCCAGTGCAGGCAGAACTCATGCAGCCTTAGACAACGAGGATTCTTGACTTGATGATATGAACTATATCTGGTCAATGGCAGGGCACATATAGACAAACAAGTTTTCACACTCACAACTATGGAGTCACCAATTAATGTAATGGGCATGTTTTGGAATGTGAGAGGAAGTCGTAGTAGTCGGAGAAAAAACCCACGCGGGCCAATACGGACCAAACGTGTGAACTCTGCACAGAGATCAGAGAATGAATGAATGGTTTATTTGGTCTAAAAAAACATTGGCAATAATACTTTAAAGCTTCAAAACGCATTTATTAACACAATTATTACATAATGAGGTGGAAATGTATTACACATTGCAATAACTCATAACTGTGAGAGGCATATTTAAGGTATTTTAAATTCAGTTTTACACACTTGTTTTACACACTTTTACAGGCATGCGGTTTACAGTATTTACTTACAAAATGTGTAACAGCGGCCTCTGCTGGATTCATAGCTGCAGATAGCGCCACCAAACCACTTTCTTTTTAAATCACTGTACTAGTTTCATTTTTATATAGTATTTTTTATATATAGTATTGTCCCCTAGAGAAGTCATAAAAAGTGTTTGTTTTTTCTTCTTTTTGGGAGACACATTTATGCATTTTAAAGACAGCTGGGATAGGCTCCAGCACCACCCGGCACCCTCTTGAGGATAAGCGGTAGAAAATGGATGGATGGAAGAACACCATGAACAGATGAATCCCCACGTATTCTCTAATATTTATACTACAAAGAACATAGATTATGATACAGTTAGAGGATGCCCAGTGGGATACAGTGTATGTCCTCGCTTTGCCAGCCGTTGTGAACTTTTACACCGTGCAGTTTGTTTTGAGGTTTCACTTAAACTGATCCAGAGTTTAGGTGGAGTCGCGCATTCACTGGCCCACCTAGTCTGTAATCTTGCCGAGCAGTGGCCAGCTCCTTAACAAAATAGACTGCGGCATCCATTTTGTGTGCGTACTTTGTATATTTCTCTTTCTGAAGTTTATACTACACAAACCCACATGATCCTACTGATATTTAATACAGTACACGTTGACCAATCGGAGCATTCATGTCTATAAACAGCGTGACGCAGTGACGCCGTTGATTTTGGCTCAGGTTTACAGCTATTTTACTTCAAAACATTTGGCCATGAGATGTTCCAATCTGGAGTCACAAAATGTTTATGTAAGCATCATAAAACTGTGTTTGGCGGTGCTAAACAAAAGCTTTACTGGCTGTGAAACATGTGGGATTTAATACATTTGTTTAATTTCAAAAGTATGTCTGATATCCACCAAGATGAGGCTTTTAGATACGTACGCCTTACCTCTAATAAATACCTGCTAGTTGAGTAAATCAAACACTCTCTGGCCCTGTATGAGAAATATAGTGTATCATATCTATAGGTTAGGTGTGTACCCATATTTACTCAAAATTTGCCAGCTCCATGACTTCTATGCATGCTGAGTCACGTTTTTGTAAACGAGAATTGCCATCTCCTGATTGCATCCTATTTCACGCATAACAAACAATTATTATTTATAGGCTATAAAATTCTCCCTCTGACAATTCATGTTGTCTCTCAGACACCTCATACATAATAAATCTGTTTATATGAGGCGTCACCCTTCCATGTTGTGTTCTTCCTCCCCTTCCCACTTGGCTGCTTTTGGATTTCCTGCCGTCGTTAACTCAGCACTGCCCTCGAGTGTCGGCTTTCGGTACTACATGTCTTGTCGCTAAATTCCAAAATAAAGGTTTAAAAGTAAAATTAAATGTTGTGCCTGATTTGGAGTCTAACCCTTGGATTAGATGGAATTTAAAGCACCCAATACACTTATACAATAGATTTATTGCACATTTATAAAATCCTTCAAGCCCACTTCCAATGTTATCACTTGAATAAAAATGTTTGTTTTTCCTAGGATTTGCTGGATCATTCTTGCACCTCAGGAAGTGGTTCCGGACTCCCGTTTCTAGTTCAGAGGACTGTTGCTCGACAAATCACTCTCAACGAGTGTGTGGGTGAGTGTCCACTTGAAGCTCTCTATTGTTATTGACATTAGCCCCTTGTAAGAACATGCAGCCGGCTCATTCTTTTTAATGAGACCTTTGTGTCAGTACAGTTGGGGGGGGAACACACACCCGAGAAAAGTACAGAAGAATCTCACAAGCGTTGAAAAATCAATAAAGAATACGCGTTTTTTTGCTTACGGCACTGCAGCACACACTAATTGCTGTTTACTTTGTCCCAAAGTTGAAATCTCAACTCGGTATCTGCTAAAACTTTGAAACGCCCTCTGCTTTTAATAATATTTTCATTCATAACTTATTATATGATACATTTATAAACACAGCCATCAAATGAAGGGCAGTGGTGTAAATTGTTGGTGTGAAAAATAAAAATATAATTTGGTTGGAAAACAGGCCCCAAATCATCTACATCAGTTGAAGAAATATGGTGGATTATTTTGCATCTCTACTCAATAAAAAAAGCACAGACATGTGGTGTAACTGTGTTAGTTAGTAAAGAACTACATCGTAGTGTATTAATAACGTGACTAGACCGAGTCACCAATGTGTGGGAGTATTTGTTTGGGAACTCGAGCCCACTGAATGATACAAAGGCAAATGGACTAGTTTGTGTGTGATTCTCATTTGAGTTTGAATGAATGTGCCTTACAAAAAAATCAAGTAGTGTTGTGTGTGGCTGTCAAATTAAAGCATTAATTGTGATCAGTTAATTACATTTTATAATTAACCATGTCAACATGTACCCAATAGGGGTGTTTTGTCACATTTTCACCCTTTTATTATGTGTAGAATTACAGTCTCCATAATGGATGTTCATTCTAACGGGTCTATCAGTTCTCTTTTACTTACATTGATGCCCCCTCCATGCTTAGGTAAGGGCCGCTACGGTGAAGTGTGGAGAGGCCAGTGGCAAGGAGAGAGTGTCGCTGTCAAGATCTTCTCCTCCAGAGATGAGAAGTCCTGGTTCAGAGAAACTGAGATCTACAACACGGTGCTGCTGAGGCACGAAAACATCCTGGGTAGGTAGAACATAATGCCGATGCCTACGAACGGGCAGCTTAAACTTCTCAACATCATACCAAAAAAAACTTTAACTAAATTAGGAAAGCAGGAAGTGAACAAATGTAACTGATTGTTACTGATTGTAAAAGTACCAGATGGAGGTATAGGATTTAATAAGCTTTGCTTCTTCCTACTCCTTTTGGACATGTGGAACTGTGAACTGATTATGTGATGCATTCAATTGTAATCTGATGCATGTTCAACTGGAATGAAAACCATAATTTGCACTAATTGTGTCTGCCTCTCACCTCCTCCCTCAGGCTTCATCGCCTCCGACATGACCTCCAGGAACTCCAGCACGCAGCTATGGCTGATCACCCACTACCACGAGATGGGCTCCCTGTACGACTACCTTCAGCTCAGCACCTTGGATGCGTACAGCTGCCTCCGCATGGCGCTTTCCATCGCCAGCGGCCTGGCTCATCTTCACGTGGAGATCTTCGGCACTCAGGGCAAGCCGGCCATTGCCCACCGGGACCTCAAGAGCAAAAATATACTAGTTAAAAAGAACGGACAATGTTGCATTGCTGACCTCGGTAAGAATACGAACATGTCTGACATGGGGGTTTTTACCACTCGGGAGCTGATGGCTTAATAATTGGATTTTATTTATTCCGTGTAGCGAAGAAGATAAATCTAATATCGGTCCTCTCGTCTACCTGCTTAGCCTTATTTGTTTCTAATCCGGGAGAAACAACCACTGGCGAATGTTCCTCCTGTGCCTTGGCTGTAAACACATTGGGAGTGCACTTTATCTAACACCAATGTTCCAATTGCTCAATAGAAGAGAACTTAATTTAGGTGCTAGCTCGGACTTCATGACAGGCCTGACATGGTTACGGTTTAATGCATTAAAGCCTACAGCGGATGACGCCATCATCATGGCGGCAGTTGTCTATTTTCAGGGCAAGGTGTTCCCGTGTAGGCGTACATCCTGTTTACAACAACAGCTTGAAATGCTGTTTTTTGTGTGTGTGTGTGTCTTCTCACCAGGTCTGGCCGTCATGCATTTTCAAGACACCAACGAGCTGGACGTAGGGAACAACCCCAAAGTAGGCACCAAACGCTACATGGCCCCTGAGGTGCTCGACGACTCCATCCAGATGGACTGCTTCGAGTCCTACAAGAGGGTGGACATTTGGGCCCTGGGCCTCGTTTTGTGGGAGATCGCCAGGAGGACTGTCAGCAATGGTCTGTAATCTGGTTCTTCAGTTTTGGGCCATTGGTTATCTTTTTCTATTGATTGGTAGGGGATGGTTTATTTGTTTCAGACATGTGTAATGCAACTTGCATTAAGAAATACCACGTGGTTGTTTAAATACACAATTCGGAGTGTCTGGAAAGAAAAGATACATTTCAAGTATAACCTTTACTTTGTCACAATGTTTTTGCTTTTGTGACTCCTCAAATACAACTAAAACAACTATACCACAACATAAACAATACCAAAAAATACATAATTATTTGCAAATATAACACCATGAACTATTTACAGTTTTCCTATTTGGAACTAAACTGCGTGTGTGCGTGTATTAAAATGTCCCTACAATACATAACCTTCATACTCTTCCACATCAAGTGTGCTTTTACATGTAAAAGATACATGCCGAGCTCTTATCAAGTACACTTCTTCATTTTGCCTCTTGCACAAAAAAACCCTAAAAACTTAAATACATCCTTGGTATTGAATGAGTTAATATGGTGGAATTTGCCATAATCTGTTATTATGGAGTGGCTGCACGGTGTACGAGTGGTTAGCGCACATGCTTCACAGCTAGGAGACTCGAGTTCAATCCCACCCTCGGTTATCTCTGTGTGGAGTTTGCATGTTCTCCCCGTGCATGTGTGGGTTTTCTCCGGGTATAAACATGCTAGGTTAATTGGCGACTCCAAATTATCCATAGGCATGAATGTGAGTGTGAATGGTTGTTTGTCTATATGTGCCCTGTGATTGGCTGGCCACCAGTCCAGGGTGTACCCCGCCTCTCGCCCGAAGACAGCTGGGATAGGTTCCAGCACCCCCGCGACCCTTGTGAGGATAAGTGGTAGAAAATGAAAGAATGAATGAGTTCTCCTCCTATTTTGTGTGGAAGTGGTAACTTTTTGGCTTTCTATTTTGTCTTTCCCCACCCTCGGCCATCTCTGTATGGAGTTTGCATGTTCTCCCCGTGCATGTGTGGGTTTTCTCCGGGTACTCCGGTTTTCTCCCACATTCCAAAAACATGCTAGGTTAATTGGCGACTCCAAATTGTCCATAGGTATGAATGTGAGTGTGAATGGTTGTTTGTCTATACGTGACCTGTGATTGGCTGGCCTGCTTCTCGCCCAAAGACAGCTGGGATAGGCTCCAGCACCCGCCGCGACTCTTGTGAGGATAAGTGGTAGAAAATGAATGAATGAATGTTATTGTGGAGTTATTATTGTCTGTCAATTGTTGTTGACTGAGTTAACTTGATGTTGATTTTGTTGTTTTCTTGGCAATATCAGAATTGCAGCCCATATATCGTATAAGACTTTTCAGTTGATTCATAGCCCGACCCTGATGCTCCCGACGGAGCACATGATGCACCCATCACTGCAGGACAACGTCAAATAAACTCATTAGACCATATAACCATCTTTACTACTATCTTTATCTTTAAAACATCTCTACCACGATCTTAGTCCTGGTGGATGTGCTTTGTGGAGAACTCTTAAACCTTCCCGCTTAATGGTTTTATGACAGTAAATCAATAACCAAGCTCGGAGCAACAATTGAAGTATGAAATCAGGCACAACGACCTTACATTTTTACTGCATGTTTTTATTTAGTATTTTTCCGTTGGTGTACACGTGAGTTAGTCATGTGCTCTCTCTCTCTGTAGGCATCGTGGAGGACTACAAGCCGCCCTTTCACGACGCCGTCCCAAGCGATCCCAGTTTTGAGGATATGAAGAAGGTGGTTTGTGTGGACCAGCAGAGACCTAACATACCCAACAGATGGTTCTCAGACACAGTGAGTTGTCCTCAAAAAGGCTTTTTAAGGATTCTGAAAACACTCTGCTGTAATGTGCTGTTTAACCATTCCATCTTTTTTTGAATTTTTATTAGTTTTTAAGCTGGTTTCTTTTTGATGTTTTGCTGTTTTTACTTGTATTTGGTTGGAATCTTGCAGCTTTTTAGACTTTTATTGCTGTTGTGCAGGCGGACAGCTAATCCTCCTCCAGCCATGGAAGTCACCGTATTCAACACGACAACGTTTTGACAACAATAGGCTAAAAAAAAAAAATGTTTTTACAGGCACGACATGTTAAATACTCACAGCCCCTCATTGTCACGCTCGCTTTGTCACCATGTTCCTTGCCAAGAACCTTGAAGTGTGATAGTGGAATACTCCAAAATAATATTGTTTCAAGATTATTCATTCATTCATTCATTTTCTATCGCTTATCCTTACGAGGGTAAGCCTATCCCAGCTGTTTTAGGGCGACACACACTGGACTGGTGGCCAGCCAATCACAGGGCACATATAGACAAACAACCATTCACACTCACATTCATACCTATGGACAATTTGGAGTCGCCAATTAACCTAGCATGTTTTTGGAATGTGGGAGGAAACCGGAGTACCCGGTGAAAACCCACGCATGCACGGGGAGAACATGCAAACTCCACACAGAGATGGCCGAGGGTGGAATCGAACTTGAGTCTCCTAGCTGTGAGGCCTGCGTGAGAACCACTATTCTAGATTATTCTAAAGTTAAAGTTAAAAGTTTAAACTTTTGTCATTTCCAACATTAACTTGTGTTACAATGCACAGAAAAAGGAAATAAATATGTGTACATGTTATGAATATAATATCATATCAAATATATATCATAATATCATTGGAGTGGCCAATTAACCTAGCATGTTTTTAATATGTCGGAGGAAACTGGAGTACCCGGAGAAAAGCCACGCATGCACTGGGAGAACATGCAAACTCCACACAGAGATGGCCGAGGGTGGAATCGAACTCGGGTCTCCAAGCTGTGGGGCCTGCGTGAGAACCACTACTCTAGATTATTCTAAAGTTAAAGTTAAAAGTTTAAACTTTTGTCATTTCCAACATTAACTTGCGTTACAATGCGACAGAAAAAGGAAAGAAATATGTGTCCATGTTATGAATATAATATCATATCAAATATATATCATAATATCATTGGAGTGGCCAATTAACCTAGCATGTTTTTGGAATGTGGGAGGAAACCGGAGTACCCGGAGAAAACCCACGCATGAAAACTCCACAAAGAGATGGTCGAGGGTGGAATTGAACTTGGATCTCCTAGCTGTGAGGCCTGCTCGCTAACCATTCAACCACCATGCAGCTTATTTCAGCCTATTATAGTGATCCAAATGAGTATTCCTCCACATTTAACGCATACATTTTTATTTTTCAGACTTTAATCTCCATGGCAAAACTGATGAAGGAGTGCTGGTACCAGAACCCGTCTGCCAGATTAACGGCGCTGCGCATCAAAAAGACTCTGACAAAGATCAACAGCTCCGTGGACAAAATGAAAACAGACATTTGAGCGTGCCTGGTGCAGGTAGTAGTAGTAGCACCATTTGGAATACTTCTTGGACTAAAAAGCCTTTGAGAGGGTGGAGTGTACTCTGTCTGCTTGCGTGCCCTTATAGCGGCACAGGCCTATATATTTATTTTAAAGACTTGGCGGGACACATTTTGGCATCCAAAGATGGCTTACCGGGGCTCTTCTGAAACGGCCACAGGTCTTGGAAATAGGACGTTAAAAATATTACAATCCCAATCTAGGAGCTGGCTGTTACCTGACATTTTTGTTTTTTCTGCTCTTCTGAACAAGTTAGTAGAAATATGACCTTCTTGCTTTTAGTCGCTGCAGCTTTTTTTTTTCTTAGCTGGACTCATTCAGCAGAGACGAATGTTGTGCGGCCGCCATCTTAGCATATCACTGTGCTGAATGATGTACTTGCTCTATACGTTTTGTTCCTTTTTTTTTTAGCTTCAGTGACAAACGTTAAAAAAAAAAGAACAAATGATGAACACGTCTTCTGTAAGTGACGCCGAGGTGGGCCCTCAATATCACCCCTCCCCCCACCACCTGTGGAGGCCTGTACTGTAAGTTTGCCTGTAAAGCCTTTATACTGTCTTAACGTGTGCATTGTCAAGTTAATGAAGTCAAACTTCAACTTTTTTTTTTTTATTTCATTAACATTTTATATCAACTGGTGGTTTCTATTAATTAAATAGAAAGCAATTATATTACCTGTCTCATATGTTTGATGCACTTATTTTATTTTTGCATGTTTGCCACACCTTAAAGTCTGCAGAATGCAGTTTTTAAGTGAAAGTTTTTATTATTAAGGGAGGAAAAAAAATCCAAACCTTAATAACCTGTGTGGAAAAAGTGGTTGGGCCACCCTTAGCAGCAACAACCGCAATCAAGTGTTTGTGATAACTTGCAATGAGTCTCTTACAGCGCTGTGGAGGAATTTTGGTCACTCATCTTTGCAGAATTGTTGTCATTCAGCCACAGTGGAGGCTTTTCCAGCCTGGTTTTGAAGCCTTTTTAAGGTGATGCCACAGCATCTCAGTAGGATTCAGGTAAGGACTTTTGACTAGGTCACTCCAAAGTCTTCATTTTGTGTTGCATTTGTGTCCATTTATCACAGAAAGTCTTACACCATCACACTACCACCACAATGTTTTACTGTTGGTCTATTTCTGAAATGCAGCGTAACTTTTAAGACAGATATACTGTAATGGGAAACATACCTTCCAAAAAGTTGAACCTTTGTCTTGTCGGGTCTTGGAACACTTTTCTGGGTCATGAACACTTAACTGAGCTAAGTGAGGCCTGCAATTTGGATGTTCCTGTGCCCATTGCGGCCCGCGAGTCAAAAAGTCTGCCCACTATGAGGAAATTCACTAATTCTAATACCCTTAACCTTGTAGTCGACACGCTTCATAATCCCATAATCTATTTAAGTATCATAATTCCACACTTGAATGAAGGCATCGTTTGCAGAAAGGTGTTCAGTGACGTGAAAAGGAACCCGATGACTCTTATGTTGTTTGATGAAGAGCATTTCCAGACCAGCTGACTCCGACGCCGTAATGGGATACTAGCGATCAACGTGCACGCAACAGCTGTTTGGACTTTTTACTGTCATATTTAGTGTCATTTAAGCCATTACACACCCACACGGCGGCGGGGGGTTCACTCGGAAGGTCCAACTTCCTGTTTGGTTCCTGATTGTCATTTTATGTCCATTTTGATGGCAAGTTGTATGTATAGCTAGAAATCGACATTATAGTACCCTATTGACAATAAGCGGCATAGAAAATTGATGGATGGATGATTTAAACACATGGGGAGGTGTTCAGGGCCCGGAGGACTCCTCAGGGAAGACACAGGACACATTGGGGAGACGGGGTCTCTCACCTGACCAAGGAACCCTTCGGGATCCGGCGGGAGGAGCTGGATGTCTGGGCTTCGTTGCTTAGGCTGCTGCCCCCCACAACCCGACCACAAAGAGTGAATGGATGGATGGATACTTTAACAACATGTACCAGTACTATAATTTTTGGTTTTACAGATACTAATCTAACAATCCTGCATTTTTTTCCTTACAAATACTACATTTGTTTCTTGTTTTTAATAACTGTACAATATTAACACATTTGAAAACATGTATTATTTTCACAGAAATATATATATTTTTAAATAAGTATGAAATGAACCTATACCTGTACATCAAATTCTGTTTAGTTTCGTGTATATTTTTTAATATTACATGTCTTACTAATTTAACGTTTACTACAACTACAAATGTAATGTAAAATTTAGAACCAGTACTACTAATACCGCGTGTATTTTCTTACAAATACTATTTTAGAATAATTTAATATTAAAAATACTATTGCTTGTTTTTTATGATAACAAACATTACCAGACATGAAACATTTTGTAAACACATTCATTTCTCTTGACATATGTATTTGTAAATACTAATGTATGCCATTTAACTAGTGCTACTTATACTGCTACTGATTAGATTTTTTTGTAATTGTAATTTAAATATTTTTATTTTGTTTTTATTTTATTTTTAACATACTATTATTTGAACATGCATTTAAAAAATATTTTTTTTACAAATATTAAATTGATCTGTACCAGTATTAGTACTACAGTATTACAATTACAATACAATACAGTATTAGTAGTAGTAATAATGATATTGCATTATATATTACATTATTATGCTTTTTTTTACCCCCCCCCCCCCCCATACACTGTATTGTAAAATTCTGAACTGTACTACCACATTTAACTAGATATGTATTTGCTTTGACAGTCCATTCTAATATTACTATTATTGTTATTATTATTATTACTACTACCTGATTATCTTTGCAAGGGCAGCAGTTTTCTTCAAGTGCACCTAGTGTTGTGTCTGTGTTACACACACACACACACACACACACACACACACACACAGTGCTTCACATGTCTCCATCAGTGGTTTTTGGTGCTAATCCTCTTACGTTCTCTTCCTGCAGGGGCGGGGTGAGGAGGTTCAAAGCTTTCACTTATTTCGTCGCGCACTTTCCTGTTGTGGCGTGTGCGTGTGCGCATGTGTGTGTCTCTCTCTCTCTCCTTCTCTCTCTGTGCGTGTTACTTCCCCGGGTTGCATGGAGGACCTGTTATCAGTGTGAATGTTGTGTGTCTCCGGAGAAGCAGCGTCCAAAGACTGAGGGAACCCATGCGGTTCTTGCCATGACTCGACCCGCCAAGCTGAGCTTTCACACGGCGTGGATCTTTCTTTGGCTGGCGCAGCTGACCACAGGTACTATACTGTACTCTACTGTACTGTACATATTCTGCACATTTTTACTTGTTTTTTTTTTTGCTCTTAAGTATATTGCATGTTTTTTTTTCATGAAAAAGGGACAAAAAGTCTACTGTCAAAGTTAACCCCTAATATTTGCATTATTTTAACCCTCTAAATGCGCATTTGAGTTAATTATGTCAATAAACATGTCAAATATCAGGCTTAACCATTTATAATAAAATTTGATGCTTTATTAGTTTATTCCAAATTCAAGTTTTCACTTTGTAATAGAAACATGCATTTTCTAATTTCAGGGTTTTATTTTGTTGAAAAATAGTCAAATTTCTCATATTTACTGTTTAGAACAGACTGTACCATTTTCACATTGTAGGTGATAGTGTTTACTCCCAGGGAAAAAAAAACATTGTCTTTTATTATCAGGACCGTTTTCACTCAATTGGACAATAGACACATACATAGAAACATAAATTTTTAAATTTCAGATGTTCATTTGGTTTAAAATGTGTCCAATTTGTCATATTTACTGTTTACAATGACATTGTACAGTTTTCACTTTCCTACTGGACTTTGTGACTGTGCTGTGTTCCTGTGGGGGGGCGGGGCATATTGATGTTATGGTCCATGATGACGTAGATCAGGTGGTGGGAAAACCACGGCCCGGGGGCCTCATATGGCATACCAAGCGTTTGAATCTGGCCCGCCAGTTGCTTTCTGTAGTGTTTCAACTTTTAATACACAAACTGGCAACATGACTTGCAAGTTGGATGTCTTATTTAGTTAAAAAAAACACTTAATATTAAATGACATAGTTTGATGTGGTCTGATGTTTAAAGTGCTCCTGAATGGAATGCAATGGAATGGCCTTTATTGTCATTATACAGGATGTACAATCTTGTCCGAGATATACACATAATATTGCACAGGAGCACATATGTGTTGCAGACATATTGCTGATATATTAATTTTAGTGCAATGATGAATGGGCCTTGTGGGTCTTGGGTCGTGCAAATGGACAAAAAGGGACATGAGAACATACAGATAATAGTATAACACTTTTATAGATCAAATTAGACAAATAATTCAAGGAAAATTATAAGCATAAAATAGTGTGTGTGTGTGTTAAATATATGTTCTGGCCCCCCCTCGGACAATTTTGTTAACTCAATGTGGCCCACAAGTCAAAATATTTGCCCACCCCGACGTAGATGGCCATGAAATATTTACAATAAGTCATTATCACCATGATAAGCAAAGCAAATAGGAACTGCGAGCTGCGTTGCTGTTACTTCTTGATGTAGTGTTTTTGTGGGGGTCGGGGGGGGGCTGGCGACTCCACTCCATGCTCATTGATGACAGAAAGTGATTTGTGCATACACTAGCCGAGAGATGAAACCATGAGGTGTCAGGTCGGAACAAAGTTAATTAAGATCATTAGACTCTTTAGATTAACTCGAGAGTTAATTAAGCTAAAAATTTGAACGTGATTAATAAAATTCTGCCTTTCGTGAACCATTTTTGACAACAGGACTTTTCTTGGTCAAATTATTTTTTAACATTTTTGCACATAATATGACAACTTTATAACCATTGACATTTCTGGAACGTCCATCCCCATCCCAAAATGTTCTCACTTATTTGGATGGTCCAAAAAAGTCCTTTCCCAGGCGGCCATTGTGTACATTGAAAAAGCCAGTCATTACCACACACATCAAGTTGTGCTGTTTGACACCCCTGCACAATCTGAATCTCCATTGTTCCAATGGAAGGCAAAAGTAGCCCAGATCATGATGGCAGCCTCTCCACTGTGCCGTGTGGAAAACATCTCAGGTAGCATCTCCTTGGTGGGAGCAGCCATAATTGGGGATCGTCCTGACATTTGGTTGTGTCGGTCATGTGACTTTTCGTTTCATAACACTCAGGTTTAAGATGACTGCATACAACCGACAGAAAACGACGCTGACACTGCATTTTTGTCTTTTAAAGGCTATAGTCTAAAAATGGTCTTAAAAATATTGATGAGTGTATATTTCATACTTCTGCCCTTCATAAAAAAAACATATTAGCTGTACATTTCCTCTCATGCTTTCTAATTGTCAACTTTGCTTTTGTCCCAAGTTGTTGCCTGGCAACCCCAGGAGGATGAGCAATACAAGATACATCATTTTTGAATAGTTTAGTTTAGTCAATGAAAGAAATATCAATCTAGCCGGAGTTCCTTTCTGAAACATGCTCAAAGTTGTCAAGGTCACCTTGTTGCTATGCTATCTTGGTATCCGCTTCCACTGTCTACACACACACACACACACATACACACTGACGACAGCAGATCCTCATTTTTTTGTGTGGGTTACCTTCTGGGGGGCCATGAGCAAATGTAGAAAAACCCGGGTGTAAAACGTGTCTATTTTGGCCCCACTCCCGAACCCTCCTGCTAGCTTGACGTTGACGGTCTACACTCATGAACAATGTGATTGTGACTGAGTTCCACATTACACGCACGTCTTATGCTGTAGTGTGTTTATTGATTATGCTAATCAACTGTCACAAATAGACTCCTTTTTTGGAGAAAGCGCTAGCTAAGAACTAGCTTCACAGTGCAAAAAGAGAGTTTCATCAAACAGAACAACAGTCTCGCTCATGGACAATAATAATAATGAACTACAACAATGCGCTTAAAAACAAACACATAAACTTGGAACGGTATTTCCAAAATGCCCGCAAAGCATGCGGGGTAATCCAGCTGCCACTCCATTCGACAATACAACAATATTTATGTATACAGCTTTTCTATAAGCAATAAGGAATATGTCGCTGAAGTGTTTACCGTCAAGTTCTTTAGGACTAAAGCCAGGCTGCACTTGAAAAGCCTGAGAAGATTGTCAAGGATGCTTTAGAAAGTCAACTTCAGCAGATTTTCTGGACTTTTATTTCACACTTTTTATTGCGATTTACAACTGACACAAGCAATTTACATGAAGCTTGTCAGGTCTAGTCGGTCTTCTCTTGTTACAGCCATTTACTGTATGGATCGTGTCTCTTTGTTGTCCATTAAATTGAGCAATTAATTACTTTGTAAAACCAACCAAAAATGGAGCTTTAGTATCATAAAAGTCGTTATACTCTCTGATTAATACAAGTACAGTCAACCATGTGCACGTTTTCCTCTGGTTTGAGAACCACACATGTTTCTGCTATGCAGACTTTCCCCAGGCTCTGAACGAATACTGCTGCTCGAGTCCCGACTAGAACCAGGAAATATCACCGTATAAATTTCCTTCCTTTTATGGAATGGTTAATGGAATTTTATGGAATGATTTTTATGAAGCGATTGAATGAAGTAACATCGTTCTTATCAGGTAGTGGCGTCCTGCTCGTCAATCAGGGAGGTGCTTGTCAAACAAAGCATGACAGCAGCTCTGAGAAGAACATAAGATTATGTGGGTGTTAAACTAAGAGGCATTACTCTCGTTCGTCCACACCACTTAATATGGCCGCTCTTATATAACAGGTCTGCTTCCAAGCGGTTAAATACCACGATAACAATGAAGGTGGTCAACAAGTGTACTTCCCAATGCAGGATCTGTGTAAGAAAAAGAGAACAATGCTCTGTTTTGATGGACTGTTCCAGGTTTAAAATGTGTGTGCCAGCTGTGCGACGACCACGTTTGCGAGACGTCCGCAGACGGCGCCTGCTGGAACTCTGTCATGTTGATTGACGGCCGAGAGGAGACGATGCAGTTGTGCCTGTCGCCCCTGGAGATGAGAGGCCAGGTGTTCTGCTACAGCTCCCCCAACGTCTCCAAGAGGAACTGCTGCTTCACCGACTTCTGCAACAACGAGACCCTCCACTTACAGCCCGGTACGACTCCACTCTGACTATTAGAATCTTTCACAACGTGTTTGCGACACAACTTTGGCGCCAGGAGAAACCCAAGACCCACACAAAGAAATAGTGGAACAAAATGCAAGCCGCTTGTTGCTAGGCAGAACAACTGAAATACAGCTAACTCCTCCCACATTTTTCCAATTTTCCAACCTGGTTCTATCCTCAATCATTTTATCCTGTAATCAAAAAATTCAAAAATTCTGCCTTCTAGTATGGACAACTTAAATTGTGCCCCCTAGTGGTGAAAAATAACTGTACATTTTCCAGTATTGTTTGTGTATGGTAGAATGGCTCAGGTTGTAGAATAGTTGCTGGTTCAATCCTCAGCCACCATAATAGGATTCATTATTTATAAATGGAATTGAAAAGTGTTTCCGACCTTCTAAATGCGGGTTTGAACATTATTAGAGCCCTGTAGACATGAAATAATACCCCTATAGTCAACTTTACACTCATATGGCCCAACATAGTAGATATTAAAAAAAAAAATTTACCGACATGAATAAAACTTGTGTCCAGTAAATGTGTTCCGGGGGCTGTGGGTTCAGAGTTATTATTTATTTTGATTATTTATTATTTATTTTGATTATTTATTATTTATCTTGATTATTTATTATTTATTTTGATTATTATTTGTTATTTATTTTGATTATTTATTTTTTTTATTATGTATTATTTAGTTTTTTTTTATTTTTTATTATTATTTATTATTTCGTTTTTATTTTTTATTATTGGCCACTCCAATGTTTCACTTACTGACACCTAGTTACCAGTCTGGAATACTGCATTGTCACAATTTGAATGCGTCTTCTTAATACCTTATATTACCTTGCATTTACGATACCTTACATTTTAGTTCATTTGGCCATATATATATATATATATACATACTTTGCATATATGCATACTTTTTGTGGCAAAGAATGTATTATTAGAGTAATATTACATTACAATATTACAATACAATATCAATACAAATTGCAATATCAATATGACATCATCAAGTGATGTTCTGATCATGATGGTGTAACAAGGATGCCAAGGTACCAGCGTCCTAAAATTGATGCTGTAATGTATTGAAAAACGTCGAGCCCAACATGGACGTGTGTATTCACCAATAGCAAAGTGTCGATGTCCCTGCCGAGTGAGTCAATCACTGTGGGATTTCCCACTCAATGCGGCCCCGGCGAGACGAGGCGGACGCTGATCCTGCTAGATCCTGTGACATAACAACGCTGGCACAGGCCACACCGCCATGTTTAGCCTCCTCCCCCACCCCTTCCCCCCTCTAATTTATAAATACTTCATCAGCGCGGTGCCGGCGGTGCACGTTAAAAGCCTGTCATGATGGAAGGTGGAAGCTTGCCTTAAGGTTTGGCGAGGGATTAATTCCACCGCGGCCTATCCCAAAGTGGATATAGCACAGTGGCGCTTGTGTTAGCATCCGTGGTTGTGGGTTGGAATCTCAGCTTGGACCATTCGCTGTGGAGTTTGCATGTTCTCCACTTGGGTTTTTTTCCTGGTTCCTGTACCCTGCCTCTCACACAGTCATCTAGGATAGGCTCCACACTGCTCTGTATTAAGTTTAAAATATCAGACAGGAAGATGAACAACTGGATAAAGGGGCAAAGTTTATTAGTCGGAGGATGTGCCTTGTGTATTTAGGTAAAAGGCTAAAAATGTCTTAGGAAACTGTGATGGAGTTCACATCTGCAGACGTTATTGGCAAACAAAAACACTGCACGAGTGCTGCCAAACATTTTATGAACTTTGTCAGTACAGTACACTGCTAAGCCAGCTCTAATATTACTACACTTATAAGTACAAGAGCTGTATTATATATATATCTTACATTATCAGCGTATACCACAATGCTCTGCAAGCGCGTGTTTGTGTCCAGGGATCATGTGTCCTCCCACAGACCCAAATAAAGGTCAGGGGTGGAAAAGCTTAAGGTCTCAATCCCACACACCTGCTTTTTTACCTTGTGAGATTATGTACTGTGTTGTGTTAACTTTATTTTGAGAAACTTCATGGCATTTGAATGTTTGAATGTATTTAAATGGCGATAAGCTGCCACCAGGGGGTGCAGTTCCCACAGTTGTGCTTCTATAACATTTGCATTTGTGTATCATGTGTTATGTTTTGTGTATCATGTGTTATCAGAGCGGCCTTTGGAAGATCCAGACAGCAGCAGCAGCAGGTTGCATCTGGCCGTGATGATAGTGGTGCCCGCCTGCCTGCTGTGTGCGGTCATCACCCTGGGGGTCTTTCTGCTGCAGAGTCGGCGCTGCTTCTACAGCAGGGCCCATAAACACGACCCGGAGGAGGACCTGGACGACCACATGCTCATGTCACCTGACAAATGCCTCAAAGATCTCATCTATGACATGAGCACCTCTGGCTCTGGATCAGGTTGGCTTTTTTTATTATTATTTTATTATAATTATTTAAAATAATTAAAATAATTATTAATAATTAATAAATAATTAAAATAATTATTTTAAATATTTTAAATATTTTAAATATTTTAAAATATTTTAAATTTTAAATAAATTGTTTATTTTTTCTGTGTATATCATAGTATGATTTTATTATGATGAATTTTATTTTTGATTTATTTAACATTCATTCATTCATTTTCTACCGCTTATCCTCACAAGGGTCATGGGGGGTGCTGGAACCTATCCCAGCTGTCTTAGGGCGAGAGGCGGGGTACACCCTGGACTGATGGCCAGCCAATCACAGGACACATATAGACAAACAACCATTCACACTCACATTCAGACCTATGGACAATTCTAATATATCATGATTAATTTTACAATAAATACTCTTTGAATATAGTTTTTCACAGTGAAGTATCTTGGCCAATTTCCGTTACTAATTCCTAACTTGTTGTGTTGCTAAAAGTTCTAACTAGTTAGTTTATTCCTGCAGGACTCCCTCTGCTGGTGCAAAGAACCATAGCCCGGACCATCGTCCTCCAGGAAAGCATTGGGAAGGGCCGCTTCGGAGAGGTGTGGCGGGGAAAGTGGCGAGGAGAGGACGTTGCGGTGAAAATCTTCTCCTCCAGGGATGAGAGGTCGTGGTTCCGTGAAGCGGAGATTTATCAGACCATTATGCTCCGACATGACAACATCCTGGGCTTTATTGCGGCTGACAACAAAGGTATGGCAACCAATCGCTTTAACGTAGGCGTCATCATGATGACATGCTACAATATTTCAGATAATGGCTCCTGGACTCAGCTTTGGTTGGTGTCGGAGTACCACGAGCATGGATCGTTGTTCGATTACCTGAACAGACACACCGTGTCAGTGGAAAGCATGATGGTTCTCGCTTTGTCCATAGCCAGCGGTCTGGCTCACCTCCACATGGAAATCATTGGTACCCAAGGTGAGTGCAGCTGTCAATCAACACAATAAATCAGAGTAAACTCGTATGTACAGTACAAGGCACACCTGCAAACTATTAGCTGATACTAGCTAACTAAGACTTTAGCACCCCTTTAGTCACCTTTACCCTTGTATTACCCAATAACAACAGAAAAGACAGAACTAACTTGTGTGTGTTGCTATGAATGAGTTCCTAAGTGGCGGGCGGACAGTTTTTTGCTGCTAAAAAACCTTGTAATGTAAGAAAAAAATCATTTAAAAAAAATCATTCATGTTCTGCTTGTAGGGAAACCAGCCATCGCTCACAGGGACCTCAAGTCTAAAAATATCCTGGTGAAGAAAAACGGCACCGCGGTCATTGCAGATTTGGGTTTGGCGGTGAAACACGACTCCAGCAGTAACAGCATCGACATACCATCCAATCACAGAGTGGGAACCAAGAGGTGGGATGTACACGTCTGCCTGTGAGAGATCATTACGTGTTCTGTGAGGAATGATCAGTATCGTCGGAAAAAAGTATTCTAAGGTGTTTTGGTCTCCTGCAGGTACATGGCCCCTGAAATCCTGGATGAGACGATCAACATGAATAACTTTGAGTCATTCAAGCGAGCGGATATCTACTCGTTGGGTCTGGTTTTGTGGGAACTGGCCCGAAGATGCTCCGATAGAGGTACCTTGAGTCATTCTCACGCATTTTTTGCAATGTAAAAAAAAACAAAAATATTGATTTTTATGTCTCGACAGGACTTCAGGAGGATTTCCAGCTGCCTTATTATGACCAGGTGCCTTCAGATCCATCTATCGAGGACATGAAGAAGGTGGTGTGTGAGCAGAAACTCAGACCAAACATTCCGAACCAGTGGCAGAACTGTGAGGTGAGATGTGGATCATCATCATTAGGGAGCGACCGATTTTTTGGGGGCCGATGCTGATACCGATTTTTTTTCCCACCACCCTTAGCCGATTTTGCTTGTGTCGATATTTATGGCCGATACTGCTTTTGATCCCTCAATTTACACGAAAAAAATGACCATGATAAAATATTTATTGAAATGTAAACACTGAACAGCTTTCTTAAAACACACATTTAAACGGCATTATCAACTTTAAAAGGAATAAATATTCAACCATTTGCAAAACATTTCTGTCGTAGCTTAAGTTTCATCTAGCATTGATGTGATGACTGCTCCTCCGCAGTGTGACGTGCCCCCCGCCCCCCGCCCGCCCGCCTCCACCCACAAACACATCACACTAACACAATTTAATACGATATATAAAACATTTCTCTCATCATTAAAGTAAAGAAGAAGCATTCAGCAGCATTCCCGTTTTTCAGACCCACAAACTAAACTATATTGTAGCGTCACTGGGAGCACTTCCTGGTTCCCAGCATGCTTTGCGGCACCGTCGATGTAAATAGTTTGTCAGTTTGTAGTTAAAGTTGCATAGTTCTTAGTAAAGTGTTAAAAGCAAGCTAACTCTAGTACTTGTGAAAACGCGCCCTTGATGTGATTCAACGGGGGGGGTGCCGCGACTGCGTGTGTTGCGGGGTCCTCTGCAATGATGCCTGACTGAAAATCATGCGGAAAATATATCGGCGAATCCACGCGTGTATCGGCCGATACCGATTCAAGGAAAAACCGCAAATATCGCCCAGCCTTAATCATCATCATAACATCTTTGACTGCCCAGTGCATACTACCTAAGTGTATGTATCTGATGTGCCGCATTACTATAACAGCATTGTGTCTCCTGTGTTAACAAGCCAGGCCCTGCGCGTGATGGGCAAAGTGATGAGGGAGTGCTGGTACGCCAACCCCGCAGCACGACTGACTGCTCTACGGGTCAAAAAGACCGTGTCTCAACTGACCAACATCAGCGGCGTCAAGGATTAGCACCGTGGGGCTGTCGGACTGGGAATCACACAAAGGAAAGTATCGGGAGATCTGATTGAGGTTCTTCGTGCCAAAGACTTGTTGGGAGGTGCCTGTGGCAGCTTAGCACACCGATGTTGAAAGCAAACATTTGTGAGAAGGAGCCATGTCGTGAATGTAAAAAAGTGTGTCATATAGAAACAGATCTACTTTTGCTACCTCAGATATTTAAGTGCCCAGCGCTAGCTAAACCTTTTTGTGCCATTTGTCGTAGCAGACCGTGTTGCTGCGTATGTAGAGTGCTATTTGCAAAGGTTACTTTATAAGACAGCCATGCTTACTTCGAAATTGCACTTTTATAGGACAGCCCTAATAATGTGTATTAAGCTTTGTATTTCATACTTCAAAACAGAAGGCAGCATTGATCCTGCACCACTATTTTAACATAATAAGAGCATATTCTTATCATTATCATCATCTTAATTTACACTGGAACCTCTATAGGCAAACACAGTTGGGTCAACTTATGATTTGGATATATTTTTAAAAAAGGGAAATAATACACAGCCAAATTACGTCTTAATCCAAATTTCTAAATTCCTTTCTTTTAAACTTCAACATGGAAAGTGTACCTGGCAACATGACTTGCAGCGCTATTGTGGCACGCTTCCGTCGCCAAAATAGTCACATGCAATCTCTAGCGTGTACAAAGCCATCCAAACATCACAACACATGACACACACTTACTGCACCATGTGGGCGTACAAACCTGTCTACACACAATATCCATGCAACAAAAAAAAATACTCCGAAAATCCTGCCGCAAGGTATGCTGGGTAGCTGACCGTGTTTGGTCACATTTTTGCTTGATTGCAAAATATGTTGAGGTTGCTATAGAAGTAAACAAGGAGTTAACATACTCTTGATATCCAATGTTTTATTGGTCATAGTTCATAGCTGGGCTACCCAGCATACCTTGCGGGAATTTGGAAATAACATTTATCCTATATTATTTTATTATCCTCATGTCGGTCGCAGGAGTGCTGGAGCCTATCCCAGCTGTCTTCGGGCAAGAGCTGGGGTACACCCTGGACTGGTCGCCAGCCAATCACAGGGCACATATAGACAAACAACCATTCACACTCACATTCATACCTTCATACCACACTAACTGCACCATGTGGGCATACAAACCTATCTACGCACAATACCCATGCAAAAATAAAAACATCATATAATCCTGCCGCAAGGTATGCTGGGTAGCTGACCGTGTTTGGTCACATTTTTGCTTGATTGCAAAATATGTTGAGGAGGTTGCTAGAGAAGTAAACAAGGAGGAGTTAACATACTCTTGATATCCAATGTTTTATTGGTCATAGTTCAGTGTTGTTGCAGCTGGGCTACCCAGCATACCTTGCGGGCATTTGGAAATAATTTATCCTATATTCTTTTATTATCCTCGTCACGGTCGCGGGGGTGCTGGAGCCTATCCCAGCTGTCTTCGGGCGAGAGCTGGGGTACACCCTGGACTGGTCGCCAGCCAATCACAGGGCACACATAATGACACAAAACATTGAGACATTACCTTACATTATATTACCTTAAACGCTGCATGAAGTCAAGAAGGCGGCCTTTATTCTCCCATTTTGTGTGGAAGTGGTACGTCTTTGGCTTCTGAAGTTGAGAAGAAACAAATTAGAGGTTAACTGGTTAGCCTGCTAGCTTGCTAGAGTTGCACAGTTTGGTGTCAACAAAGAGTGTGTGGGAGTTATTGGGTGTCTGCAGGGCTCTAATGCTAAGAAAGTCAAACAGGTTTATTGTGCTGTAACTACAAAAATATTCCATTAATTAACATTGAATTCTATGTCGATATTAGAGGTTCCATTGTAGATTCCATTATACACATTTGGTCAAAATCAAAGCAAGAGAGAGAAAAATAAGAGATTTAAGGTGGTCAAGCTGGCTCTTTACTGCCTTGTTAGGATTCTATTGTTATTAAGTTGTTAAATACCATATATTGTCCATTGATTGTGTTTGGTAGTGATATGCTACGAGAGAAATAATGTTTTTTTTTAAGTATTTTGCACAGTTAATGCATTCCGTTGCTGAAAAAAAGAGCTGTTTTCCGACAGCCGAATGCTAAAGCTCATCCTCGAATGTGAAATGTATGTTGCATATATTTATTCACTTTTTTTTTTTTTTACTGCTATAAAACCAAAGTTGCCTGTCGATGCCAACAAGTGTTATTTTTCCCCCCCAAAAAATATTGATATGCATAGGGAAACATCGTCTGAGTGCCACTCAGCCCAGACAAACAGGCTAAAGTAGAACGACAAGGTACTTTAATAGGATGACTGACGCCTATTAGAGAAGGGAACATCAGTGTCACTCACTACAGCTTTGCAAGTGTGTGGATTTTGCACTATTTATATTCCACAGAGATACAGTCGTGTCAATAAAGTGTTTTTTTTTGTGTGTGATTGAAGAGAATGCAGTCATTTCTAAATGTAGACAAACATGATTGTCACGTAGCATCGAACGTATGGTTGTTTTTCCGTTCTTTGGTAATCAGCAGTAGAACATAGGTGAGTTTCAGGAAAATATCAGTTCCCGACTAAAAAAGGGAGGCCACCTTGTGGCTGTTTTTACAGCTTAAAATTGCTCTGAAGTGAACTGCATTATTGTGTGTTCGGGTTCAATTGAATGAGTTAATTACCATGACTTATTCTCAACTTATTTGTTACATGAACTGCGATGTGAAGACGTCCGTTAGAGGAAATGCTTCAGCAACCGTCAGTCTTTCACTGATTGAGTCAAAATGAGGCATAATGTGGTTTTCGGCACTTTTGCTTTTGCTCACGCAGGATGTACAAGAGACACACTGATTGAATGACATTGATTTTTTGTTTTACTTCAAACATGATCCAGTTCGTTGGATGTCGCTTTGATCAGAATGAATCCATTAATTTTTGTGGGGCCTCCCAACTGTTTCTTCCTTTTGATCGTTTCCATAACAATGGGGTGTCCAAACTTTTTCCAAGAAGGATCACATACTGAAAAATGAAAGGCCTCTTTGATATTATTTATACCAACACGTGTAGATAAGGCTAAGAAGTTATACAGGGTCAGGCAAAATGATCTGACACATTTGTAGGTTAAATAAAAGGCAAATAAAGTAAAGAAACAAAAAAAGTGTTTTTATTTTGGAAAAGTCCATATAATGCAATTCTGTTTCGTTATGTTTTAAAAATTAAATCAGTTCTGGCAGTGCGAGGTCGGCCGGTTGATTTTGGTTTCACAAATAAAAACACATTTTTTGTTTTACTTTATTTGCCTTTTATTTAACCTACAAATGTGTCAGATCATTTTTGCCTGACCGTGTATATATTTCAAGGCAAAAACCTGCATCCTAGCTTTATGATTGGTGAAAATATTATTAGTATTTGCTTTTTTTCCCGAACTTTTTGCTGTTTTTTTTTTAGGTTTCCAAATATTTCAACATTTGTCTTAAATAATCTTCATATTTTCTCTTTGTTTATAGTTTCTTGTTCTTTTAGGCCCAACTTTAAACGCCCCTGTCCTATCATGACCAAGTCTCTCTGCATGAAAGCAGCGCTGCTAAATCTTCTAAAGCTTACAGGAAGTATCGAGGTGTTTTGTCATGCTTTACTTGCTCCGGACATTCGGTGCGTCTAATTGCTGAGACTGCAGAAAAGGGAAGATAACCTTCTGAAGTGGAATGATTGACATCTTGCTTTTTAGTTTCCCAGTAGACCATGCATTCTCAAGTATGGGACGAAGTCATACCATGAGATAAATGGAAACGGGGGACAAAAAAAGCTTACAAGAGGTGAGATTGTCTTAGAAAAAACAACATGAAATTGTCCCTTCTGTGTTAAAATGGGAATGTAATGTAATGTAGCTGTTTTATTGGCAGATTCAATTCCCATGTCAGTTCTTCTGTCAACTAACTGCTCTAAGTTATGATCGACGGAATGTAATTTAGATTTTCAAAGTAGTCATCAACCCACAGTGGAGTCCAATACCCCAAAAAAGGAGTACATCAACCTTTTGGAAATACAAAATCTCTCATTTATAGCGCTTTATTGGTTCCAGACCCGACCAGGATAAGTTGGATTGGATTCCTTATTTACAAAATTCACAAAATAATTTTGAACATAGAAAATCTGTTTCTAATCTTCTAAATATGATTTTTAACATTATTAGAGCCCTTCCGGAAATGAAATAGTCACCTTTACACTCATTACCTTATATACTACACATAACAGAAAAGCAGGTAGATAACACCCGTAACGGTAACTTGTGTTACAATAAAAGCTCACCAAACGTGCTGCTAGCTTTAGTTAAGATTAGTATTAAGACACAAAATCCCAATTTTCCTCATATTTCCATCTTGCATGTGTGTAACTCCCTCTTTCCCCCTTCTGCTTTGAGTCAACATGCGGCTTTAACCACAGCAAAAACGACGGTTCGTTCACTTCAAAGAGTCGGTTCAAAGAGCCGTTTCGTTGGCGACAAACACATTGGATATTAAAACTATATACCGCTTTACACGCTGCGTGTACATGTTACACTTGGCTAGGAAAAGCTCATGTAGAAAAATATGAACATACTTACATAGTTTGAAATTAAACGCTAAAGAGAAGAATACTTTCGGGAAATGAGGTTGTGATGTGCAGGTGCACGAGCGCCACAAACGTCACGTGACGCCCGATTTCCTGCTTTGAAGCGTTTCTCTTTCAGTTGCAACGCACACGCGCACGCTTCCAAGAGGCCGTCAGATTATGTGGCACAGCGGGGGAATGATGCTTTGAGGCTGGTCGCTGTTTAGCTAGTCGCCGTTGGTAGTCCACCACCAGCACCACCTCCACCACCACTATGAACACAAGTGGACGTCCATCAAAGTCCAGCCTGGAGAGGAATCCTCCGGAGCCTGCTCCCAGGAAGAAAAGTTCTCTGTGGTGCCGACGTTCACTGAGGTCCAGCAACGACCAACAGAAGCACCGACACAACACAGACTCTCTACCCAGGACAGTTAAGGTGAGGCGGGCATGCAATTCTCTTCTAATTTATAATGGACGACTTCACTTAACTTCGAGTGTACTTTTCAAAATATTTTTAAAAATCCACTTTATATATGTCGTACATTAAAAAAAATAATTTTAATGTGTTATTTTAAACGACAAGGAGGACTTGATTAGAGACTAACTGTCATTAGAAACAATGTCAGTTTAAAATTAGCACTACAATGAGCTGGGTGGGCTGAAATCAAAGCAGAAAGTCGTTCAAAGATGAAACAGATGATTAAAAAACGGTCTATGTTGTTCCTATTTAAAAATCAGACTTAAAACCAAAAATTCAACAGGGTTTGTAGCTGATTCTGTGGGTCTTAATGAAAGTATGGGCAACCATGTCCATAGGGGAAGCGCTACAGTGCACATTTAGGCCGAATAAAATAACTTATTTTCAGTTCACAAAGGGAAGATATTATGATATTCATGTTTCCCGAATGAACTGTTCTCCCCAGTGCTGGTATAGCACTCATGCAGCCTCCTACCACGTATACATGGACCCAAATATTCCAGTTGCATTCGGTTTATTTGCTCAAAGGGAAAGAATTGAACTTTTGTATACACCTCATTCCTAAAAGAAAGTGCCAATCAATAATGAATATATAATCGGATTCACAGGGGTGGAATATTTCTTTCCCCAATCCGATTGAGGTATCTTGTACCCGCTCAATTGGAAAGTTCTTCTTTGTGGTGTTTTTCTTCTGTTATTTATTGGCAGTTGGCAAGCAGATATGACGTAACACGCAGCTGGAGATGTTCTTCAGTTTTAAAAATGGAGGCAAGGAATCAGCACTGGACTGCTGCAGAAAGTTTGTTTTTGATCCAAACTTATTTCAAGACTGGATGAACGAAAAACTCAAATACGGAGTTATTCCAACAAGTGAAAAACTTGAGAAAAACTTGGGGAAGTCGGTATCAAGTGATGTTGATGTTTACGTTTTACTGCGCATGCACCATTGACTATTCTGGTTGATTACAGCGCATGTAGACAAGAGATTGGAATATTACTTTCCATGTATACCATTGTTTTCGGAAAGATTCCATTCGGAAAGAGAAAAAGAGGACACTAAGCGGACCAATTTTTGTGTGTAGCGTATGGTTTGAACCCAGACAGTGACCGGGCTCACACTGACTCCATCAAGGGTCTGTTGCGTCCGTCTGAGGCATGCATTCCGCACGATTGAAATCCCTGTTGTTGGCTCACACTGGCTCCATGCAGCCGCACGAGTGCAGTTTCCGCAGCCAGAGCGGACCCCAGAAAAATATTATTTTCAGCAAAGGTTCTATCGCAGCTTGTATATATTTGTGTATTCTAAGTATAATTTGGACATAAACTTGTGAATCAGTACATACTCAAGTTTGCGCGCTTCACACAAACTGTAATATTGATAACTAATGTGTATTGGACATGAAATAATCTTACATCAGAGGCTTTATCTGCAAATATTGTTACATAGTAAGCAGCAGATTATCCCTCATTTACCAAGAGGTGTTTGCCACAAATACCCACCAGCTATGTGGACTTGCGGGCCAAAAATCTCATGTTATGTAACACTCTGATAGACCCTCTTGTGTGAGCAAAACGTTACAAACAGCTCAATATGACCACTGTATACCACAACCATAATAATAAAAAATGGTCAAAAGTGAATTTATATTTATTTCTTCCGAGGTCATATTTCTACAAGAAAGGAGAAATATGATCTCAGGGAAGAACTAAATTTGAAACACTTCTATGCTAGGACTACGTTAAAAAGCCATAGCATTTCAGTATGTGGAATCAAACTATGGAATGGATTGAGTAAGACCCTCAAACAATGCACAACGATGAGCCAATTCAAGAAACAATACAAGCAGTTGATGTTTGCTAAATACAAGGATGAAGAGTCTTGAACCAGTCATGATGTGCTATACATATCACTATATTGACACTTACTATGGTACACATTATGTCATTGGATGCTCATATCACCTCTACTTCGGTACAGGGTGCATTATTTAAAAAAAAAAATTAAACTGTATTATGGAAAGCAGGAAGTGAACAAATATAACAGTTACTGATTGTAAAAGTACCAGATGGAGGGGTAGGATTTAATTAGCTTTGCTTCTTCCTACTCCTTTTGGACATGTGGAACTGTGAACTGATTATGTGATGCATTCAATTGTAATCTGATGCATGTTCAAATGAAATAAAACCATTACCATTACCATGCTCCATAGACTCAGATATAGTTAATATGTATCTAATGGGATTTTGCATGGCTTATTTTGCAGCCCAAACACCTTCTGGTTGACTACTCAGATCCACAAAGGTAAATACAGTACATCCTGCTTAGATGTTGTATAGTCATTATATGTTCATAAAAGTATCCCTTATCTTTTGTCTGTGGCACAGAAGCACAATAGTCCTGGAAAAGGAAGACAATGAAACATTTGGGTTTGAAGTTCAGGTACCTTCCATCATATATAATCGCTATTATTTCTTAATATTATTATACAACTTAGAGTTGTTTTTTTTTTAATGGTTTCTCCTGTTGCAGACTCATGGCCTGCAGCTGAGGAGCAGCTCTGCGGTGGAAGTGTGCACGTTTGTGAGCAGGGTGGAGGACAACAGCGCTGCAGAAAGCGCTGGTTTGACCGCAGGTGAACTACTCACTTCCTCTAATACGAGCCTAAAACAGACTCATCATAGAATACGCCACCGACCTCATTGCTCACATTGTTCACATTGTGAACATTCAAAACATCCCAAACATTAGGTACACTTAGACAATTGACTGACATGAAATATGTCAAATGTATCAAACCAGGGGCATCGGGGGTTTTGCTTGGGTTGGGTTACATTATTCTGCATTATCCATTTGGCTCCTGACAGGAGATGTTATCATCACCATCAATGGCGCCAGCATTGAAGGATGCTCTCATCAACACGTTCTCGACCTGATAAGAGGCTCGACCAACAGGTTAAAGTCAGTTACCATCCTTCTACTTCTACTGCTCAGCCATCAAAAGCACTCATTGTGCCCGCTAATGTGTTCATCCACCCTAGGATGGAAACCGTATGTGGGAGTGTGGTGAAGTGGATCGAGCTGGAGAAGAAGGTGAACATGCTGAAGGTAAGTCCGATGCTCATACTCAAACCAGGACAGGAGCGCTAAACCTGTAAGCGTGTTTTTTTTTTTTTATTCCTTCACAGCAATCACTGAATGAGAAACTGGTGGAGCTGCAGGCGCTTACATTACAGGAACAACGCCTGATCCGAGGTGAGCGCTTCGGTTCAGCTGTCACACCGCAGCACTTCCTTTCTCACAGGTCCCCTCGCTTAAAAACTGCAAAAACCGAAGCATACACTCGTAGCTGCTTACAGACTTCCTGTTGGGTTTCCACTCACGGGGACTCTTACGTCTTCAGGTCACTTGAAAGAAAACAGCAACTCAACCGATTCCTCAGAAGTTCCCATCTCCCCGAGGGACCACCGCAGCCTTCGCTTCTCCAGCAATAGCAGCTACAGGAGCGTGATGACGGACGACAGCGACCAGGGTAGCGTGTTTGGCGACGTGAGCTCGCCCAGTCCTTGCAGCGCGGCCAGCACCGCCCAAGAAGAGCACTTCTTCTCACAGAGATTTTCATTCACCTCCGGCCATTATTTTTGTCAAACCGTCGGCCGTTCCAGCAGCTCCAGTCTAGCCAGCAGCAGCAGCAGTAGCATTAGCTCCCAGTCTCCGACCTGGAATGAAACGAGGAGCTCCACTTTGTTTGGTACCCTGCCCAGAAAAGGCAAGCGGACCAATGTTCGGAAAAACATCCTCAAATTGATCCCTGGACTCCATCAGCGATCGGTTGAAGAAGAAGAGACTTAAGGGGTGTTTTACACCACATCTTTTTTTCACCTTGTGTGGGTTCTGGCCTTTTACTTGGCTTTCTCACATCTAAATGCTGAAAACCGGAGGATGTGTCCAGTCTGGGTAGTAACCACAACAACAATGGCGGAAGACAGCGTTTTTTGTTTGTCAGAAAAGCGTAGTCGGCGCAATCTCTCGGTTCAATCGCCATTTTCTTGTGGGGGCATGCATCTTAGTGATTTGCTACGACGCTGTTGAAAGTACCTTGTACTGCATTTGGAACTCATCTTTGCACACCAAGCACTTGCTATGTTAGTGGATTTGTGGTGGCACAAAGAATTGTATTAGTAGTAGTAGTAGTATTTTGAATATAATTTACATGTTCACATGTTATTTGGTCGAATTTCCTCTTGAGCTTGAATGGTTAAAAAAAAAAAAAGAATCCTGCTACTCTATGCAGTCTGTTATTTATAACCATACACAGTAGCTGTTAAAAACAGGATGCAGGTACGAGAGGGTGCCACTGCTTTCATTTTCAAATGTATGTAAACGATGCTCACAGGTTACATTGGGTCTTCTGGAAGTTAACTCTTAGTTAGATTTAAGTTAAGTGGCAAGAATGTTTTATTTTGTAAAAAAAAAAAAAAAAAGATGCCAGCATTTTGGAATAAAACTGCTCATACATGATAAGTTATTTCCTGTGAGACGTTGCATAGTGCATATCTATAGCGGACTCTATAGTGAGAGCGATTGTTGTTGAAACTAAGCAGCAGGCTGTCGCTTCAACCCATAAACGTTCAATAACAATACTTCATATATGTAATATTTTGGGGTTTTATTTTGTTGGTGACACTTATTAAAATACTTCGATAGCACGCAGATGTTTCTATTATCATTAGTCGCCAAGACTGAGCCACCTATTATGCACTTTATATTGACTTGTGGACTCCTATAGAGGAGCTACACACAATAACCCATACAGAAAGCGTTAGATTTTGCACCTTAAGTGTTTTCACGGATTTCCTGCTTCTGACCCAAAATTCTGTCTGTTCTGTCTTTAGAAAATTCTTGTTCTAAATTTACTCCACCCTTGTTTAATGACCACATTACATGTTACCAATGCTAGAGCTGCTTACCATTGAGAGACGTCTTGGAGTAACCTGTTGAGAAACTTCAGACTGTCCAGTCTCTACTTCCAGATTCGGGTTCCACCACATGGCTAATCGTTAATCGCTGTTTAATCCTATGAAGCTGGAATAAATAAAAACAGGAAGCACAAAAGTTTCTCTATACAGCATTTCAAATCGGGAAGATGCGGAACCATTTTTGTCTCCCAGTTGGGGCATGACAAAAAAATTGCGACCCACTTCATTGGATGTTGAAAATTACCATATTTACCAAAATATAAAACTGTATTTTTTCCCTTTGAATAGCCTAAAAAAGACCAGTTGTCCTATAGCTAGCATCTAGAGTTACAGATGTAAACAATTCCAACAGGTTAATTATTCTTTTGTACTGTCACTCATGGGTTGCACGGGTGTCAAGTGGTTAGCATGCAGACCTCACGGCTAGGAGACCAGGGTTCAATTCCACCCTCGGCCATCTCTGTGTGGAGTTTGCATGTTCTCCGGGTACTCCGGTTTGCTCCCACATGCTAGGTTAATTAGCGACTCCAAATTGTCCATAGGTATGAATGTGAGTGTGAATGGTTGTTTGTCTATATGTGCCCTGTGATTGGCTGGCGACGAGTCCAGGGTGTACCCTGCCTCACACCCGAAGCTGAGATAGGCTCCAGCACCCCTCGACCCTTGTGAGGAAAAGCGGTAGATAATGAATGAATGAATGAATTTAAATTGACAACTGTTTGAGAACTACTGGAAATAAATGTATATAAAATATATACACGCAAATAAGGGTCTTGGAAAAAAAGGGTCGGCTTATATTCAGGTTCATTTTCAAGCAATATCCCAAAATGTATATCTACTAATTTAAAGCCAATGTTTGTATGAAATACTAAGACTGTAGGCTGGAACTGGACACATAATCACACTATGGTAAACCTATGGGAGAATGTTAATCCCCACTGGAAATGTTGCAGTTTGGTCACCCTGGACAGATTACAGATTGGATACAATTCCTCTGTATGTTGCCTGAGCCTGAGCCACAAAGGGGCTTTGTTGTGCCCACAACAAAAACTCTCTTCATTGGGCGATTCAACACTTGAAGTCAAACAATTGTACAAGCAACGGAGAGCTTAGTACGGAGCTTCACCCTGCACCACCGCCATTTAGCAAACATTGTTAGTGCAATGCTACGTCTAAGGATCTTGGACCTGTGACTCAAGTATACCAGAACCACACAAAGTTGGACCGTTTTTAAAGATGGAGATGCAGCACAGTCCAAAACCAGTGGATTACCAAGTGGAGGAAGACGTAATGGCGTCGCAGGTACTGGAGATCATTTGCGGATTCGGGAATGAGAACGTTCAAAACCCAAACCCAGAGGAGATAGATGTGTGGTCAGTAGAGGAGGGGGATGACTCTGTGTTCTACAGCGATGAAGACCAAACCCAGGAGAACATGAAAGCAAACAGATCCTGTGATCCTGGTCGATGCAGGCGTCTTTATAACAGCGAGGTGGCCGGTGTTGATGCTCAACCGTCGGAGAGGAGTGAAGGTGCTCTGGAGGCGCTGTGGACGGAATCAGAAGAGACAGGCGAGGGTCTCCAGGCTGTGGGAACTGAGCCGAGTTGTCCGGAGATGGAGACCCATGAAAGCGATTCGTTAACCTGCAAGCTAGGAAGATCCGAGGACAGTGTTTCATCAAATGAAGGTATGTACGCAATCAAAATAAGCAGTTAAATTAATTGAGAATTTCGAGAAGACATGTATCTTTCATTACATGGAAGAGGAGCAGACACAAGCTCCGGGCGTTGAACCATTGCATGTAGAAAGCGTCTCTAACCAGCTTGGCTCAGGCTCCGAATCGGAAGACGCCTCCAACATGGATGATCCTGATGTTCCGCAGTTGGACCCCGTACCTGGCTACTCCACTCTTCCTCTGTCAAAGAAGTCCCAGAAGTCCTTCAACCATCTCATAGCCTCCAAATACAGCTCTGTCTCCTACCGCAAGATCCGACGAGGAAACACCCGACAGAAGATCGAGGAATTTGAGTGCATCATGATGAATTTGTAGTTGCTAATTCACACTTTTTTTATTTTTCACCTCGTACTTCGGCACGAGATAAAAAAAAAACTTAAACTATATTATGAAAGCAGGAAGTGAACAAATGTAACAGTTACTGATTGTAAAAGTACCAGATGGAGGGGTAGGATTTAATAAGCTTTGCTTCTTCCTACTCCTTTTGGACATGTGGAACTGTGAACTGATTATGTGATGCATTCAATTGTAATCTGATGCATGTTCAAATGAAATTAAACCATTAGCATTTTAGTTAAGAGTTGGACCTTCTGCATGAGGCGGATTTATGATGCTAACCAATGCTCCATTGCGTTTGTGTCAATATGGCAATACACTCAATTTAGTTTAAAATATTTTGATTGATATGGTTAATATTTTGTATATTCCTGCTAAATATGTATTAAAATGCATTGCTCTTGATGATGCATAAATCCACAGTTAACCAGCTCAGGGTTTTAGATCTTAATGTTGAATAATGGATGTGAAATAAACACATAACTACCATTTCAATTCTGCCTTTGGTCATTTTATTTGCATGTTTTTGCAAAATATTCTATAGAATATCACAATTAAAGGCCTCCCTCTAGTGACAAAATAACACAATGCAATTCCCACCACCTAATAATGCAGCCTTTAAAACCACAGTTGTTGTACCTGAAGTAAACACCTTAAAAACAGCTATGTCCATAATTGCTTAACATGTTTTATATCAAGTATCAGTTTAATTAATTCACAGGAAACACGAGGCACATAATCGCTGTTTAGTAACTATGGTACTTACTTTGGAGTGTATCAAATGTGCAATTCACGTGAAAAGTATATACAGTACACAGGCAATGGGGTCATAAAGAAAGGGATGTGGTCATGAAAACATTGCACATGTAAACAGGCTCCAAGGAAAAGACCTGCAGCACAAATTAGAGTTGTTGAGTCTCTTCACTGAGAAAAGTAGTTTGTAAACGTCCATTTCTGAAATAATGTTTTGGCATCGCACGGGGCGAGACGAATTTGGTCACCCTGAGGGGCTGCTTCCAGGCACATGTGGTTGGGAGAAGACTCGACGACCATGTGCTCGGGCTAGAAAAAGACAAACAAGACACCTTGTTATTGTGTTTCCTTTTACCATGCAAAGTACTCCATATATCAAATATGTTATTATTATTATTACTAAAGAGTAAATACTACACCCTAAAGGCAACCTACCAGTTCAGAGTTGGAAGATTTGTGAAGCCAGCGTTGTCCATCATTAGCAGGGTCACATGACTCCATAACTAAGCTGTTATATTTGACCTCGGGTGCAACACACAAGTCCTGCTGGCGGATTTGCTTCAGCCACGTGTAATTAAAGTGCTGACGCTGTGGAAAAAAAGTACAAAGTAGTTTGAGGTACTTTAAGTGAACATTTTCCACATGCGGTATAGTATACATGCTTTGAGTTTTCGATAGCAAAATCAAACCTACCTGGTTTCCTAAGTCACAAATCATAAAGGAGAGAGAACCTTTCTTCTGAGTGAGACATTTTCTTAACCCCCGATTGAAGACCTGCAATAAATCCAAGTCAATCAAAGTTGCATTCAGTATAAACTAACCCTGCAAAAATGAACTTACAAGGCCTTTAGCTTTGACCAACGGAGCAACCATCTCCGGATAGACGTTATCCAGGTACCATTTGAAGCTCTTGCACTTGAGTCTGTTCCTCAGCTCGATCAGCTCGGTGAGGTTGCCCACGTCCATGACGCTTTTGTCCAACAGGTGGTGGTTGTCATGGCCGTAGAAAAGCTCCTTGTACTCGTCCAGCCAGACTTCGGCCACCCTGGCCAAGTTGCGCTCCACTGTCCTACGTTTGTCCTTTGGGAAATTATGTGGGCTCTGTTTCCGGAAAATGTGTCCCACTCGAGAGCAGGGGATGATCTCAATTTCACCCCCACACATCCAGATCTGTTCAGTGTTTAATAGAAGGGAGACATTATTTGAACAATTTCTGTATATGTATCAGGGCTGTCGATCGATTAATCGCGATTAATCACATTTGGGGCCCACAGTTAACTCACAATTAATCACATTTAATCACAGCTATAAATACATTTTTATAATAAGTAGGGGAAATCTCTGTTGAATCTCTTTATTTGATCATGATTAATCACATTTTTGTCCAGTTAACTCACAATTAATCACATTTAAATCAGAGCTATGAATAGGTTTTTATAATAAGTAGGGGGAATCTCTTTGTGGAAATCTCTTTATTTGATCACGATTAATCACATTTTGTCCACAGTTAACTCATGATTAATCACATTTAAAACACAGCTATAAATACGTTTTTATAATAAGTAGGGGAAATCTCTGTATTGGATTGCGATTAATCACATTTTGGCTGCAGTTAACTCATGATTAATCACATTTAATCACAGCTGTAAATACGTTTTTATAATAAGTAGGGGAAATCTCTTTGTGGAAATCTCTTTATTTGATCACGATTAATCACATTTTTGTCCAGTTAACTCACAATGAATCACATTTAATCACAGCTATGAATAAGTTTTTATAATAAGTAGGGGAAATCTCTTTGTGGTCAATGATTTGATGTGCAACTACAACGATAATTACATCAAATATTATGTAAAAGTATATCAATTTCAGAACTAGGGGCATTATTTCAAACAATACAGTCAGAAAGCATATTTTTTGTATTACTATTTTTCTTTATAATTAGCATAGTAGCGCTCAAGCTCATCCACAAATGTTTCTTTTTTAAAACCCATTAAAATACATAGAAATTAATAATTATATTAAAGTAATTTAAATTATTACAATACTGTAGCTATGAATTCAAAATCCCACCGTTTTTTAATGTTTAACGTGAGCTGCGATTTGTCCTACTTTTTTGTCATTGAACGCACCATCAACGTTGGTCTGCTGGTAATAATGCATTATCGGAATAAGTTGTGCTTGTATATTTCTTAGCCATCTTTTGTTAAGTTGCTCTGTAATGATTTTCGCCTTCTAAGATGACACCCTGACTGTTAAATAATAATTCAGCTGTGTTGTCTTTTTTCTGTGTTTTGTTCTTTACCTTAAAGGAAATCTCCATGTTCTCTCCACCCCACACTTCCAAGCCTGGATCGTAGGCGCCGAGTTCATAGAAGTATTTCCTGTCAATGGAGAAAAGTCCTCCAGCCATAACGGGACATCTGCGAGATTTAAACAAGACTTAAAGAAGACCTACATGCAATAACTGTCACAAAATTAACAGTGTAGGAGGGTGTCTGGGTACCTGATAGGATCAGCCTCGGTCATATTCTTCTTCTTAACGTACTCATTGGATAGAGTGCTCCAGTGAAACTGCAGAGGCCATTTGAAAATGCCTCTTTGGAAACTGTCAACCTTCTTATAACTAAAATGGGGATTTAAAACAGAACCATACAGTAAAAACGACCCCTTCAAAACATCCAGTTATCAGACTGACTGGTGTCACCTCATATCCTGGTCATCGATGACATCGATGACTGGACAGGACACCTTCCTGCGATTTAGGTAGACCCGCTCCAGCAGAGGCTCCAGCCAGCCCACGTTGCATTCAATGTGCGAGTCGAGGAAGGTAAGAACTTCACCTAAGTGCAAAGCAAACATCCTGTTCACAGCTGTAACTACGTTATGTTGACATTTGACAGACAGATGCCGGTGTTCAAAGTACTTCCTGTACGATGCCAAAACCAGGACACACCTTTTGCAACAGCTGCTCCAGCCAAGCGGGCCCTGATCAAGCCGTAACGCTCCTTCAGGTGAATGATTCGGACTTTGGGGAACCGGGACATGTACTTGTCGAGCTGATCCTTTAGGTAACCTGCATTGGGTTATGAAAGTTCAGAGGTCAAACTCCAGCATAATTGACAAAATTGGAAAGCAAACAAGGTGGAAACAAGGTTGCATATTCTCCCCATGCATGCGTGAGATGCATTCAGGGTCACTCCGATCATCACAAAAACAACATTAAAATGCATGTGTGCATGTGTAAATAAATAGGAAGTGGATATTCTTATCAGGGGCTGCACAGCGGACGAGTAGTTAGCACGCAGGCCACACAGCTAGGAGTCCCGAGTTCGATTCCACACTCGGCCATCTCTGTGTAGAGTTTGCATGTGGGTGCGTGGGTTTTCTCCGGGAACTCCGGTTTCCTCCCACATTCCAAAAACATGCTAGGTTAATTAGCGACTCCAAATTGTCCATAGGTATGAATGTGAGTGTGAATGGTTGTTTGTCTACATATATGTGCCCTGTGATTGGCTGGCTACCAGTCCCGCCCGTGTACCCCGCCTCTTGCCCGAAGACAGCTGGGATAGGCTCCAGCACCACTGCGACCCTCGTAAGTGGTACAAAATGTATTTGTGTAACTATATGTTTATTATTGTGGTCCATTTTATGAATATGTATTTCTGTATAATTCCACTTCATCATACTGGAAACCAACATGAAAGGGGCAAAATATTAGGAACACCCTGCAGTCTGACGCAGTGCAGTTCTCTTTGGCCCCATGGTGGGTTATTTTGAAACCGTAATCCTTTTTTTTTGGTCAATATGGTAGCACGAGAGGCCTCACAGCTAGGAGACCCGGGTTCAATTCCACCCTCAGCCATATCTGTGTGGAGTTTGCATGTTCTCCCCGTGCATGCGTGGGTTTGACTCCGGTTTCCTCCCACATTCCAAAAACATGCTAGGTTAACTGGCGACTCCAAATTGTCCATAGGTATGAATGTGAGTGTGAATGGTTGTTTGACTATATGTACCCTGTGATTGGCTGTGGCTGGCAATTGGAAATGTCACTCAAAACTAAGCTTGCTACATCTCCTGTTCTGGACGACATTAGGTTGTGTAGGTGTACCTAATGATGTGTCTACAAGTGAGCCACCTTTACCTTTGGTGCTAAAGTCGTCCACAAGAATGATCTCCTTGATGAGGTGTGGCGGTGATCGATTGAGTACGCTGTGGACGGAGCGCAACAGGGTGGACCACACCTCGTCCACAAAGCAGAAGATCACACTAGTGGAAGGCAGGTCATCGTGGACCACATTGTGGGCGCAGCTGGAGATCGGTAAGTCACATAGAATACGTCAGCTTTGATGAGCAGGGTTATCGAACCGCTAATGTACGGATGGGACTCACATGTCAGGCCTGGTGTCAGGAATGGCTCGGTCCACTGGGATCTGCTCGCTCACGTAGACATTAAAAAATCCCTCATCCCATCGTTTCTTCACCTCTTTGTCAATGTCGCTGGACATGGCGACCGCTTGGCCGAACTGGCCGATGGCAGCGGGGTCTCTGGGGGCATCAGTCACATCGAGGGACAGCACCTGATGGACACCTGCTTTTATGGAGACTGCTGACTCTTTTGATAACATCTCAGTGTGGTTCTCCTTAAATACATGTGTCTTTGTTGTAGGTGTGTGTGTTCTTTCAACTGTAGGTTCCTTCTTTGTATCCTGGTTTTCCTTGGCCTCATCTTTAATATTCTGTGCAGTCTTCATCAGATTGATTTCTGCATCTCTTCGCCCATCAACACTATGCTGGGTTCCTGCAATGGCGTCATTCTTTACTGTGTTCTTCTCCAATAACAGTGCATCATTCATAAGTAAATCCACAGGCTTTTTAGCAGGAGCCACTCGAATCAGTGTTTGATTACTGTGATTGTCTTGCAAATTCAAGTTCTCTTCCGCATGTCTTTTCCCCCCTTGTGTGTGGATCCCGGTCTCAGACCTAAGCCAGTCTGTGTACTCCTCCGGAATCACAGGCGTGTCCATCCTCGGCACAGGGAACCTTAAGTCCCTATTCTGGTTCACTTTGGCCTGCTGCTTAAGGAGCTTCTTCTCCCTGATCGCTCGCTCCTTCAGCTGCTGAAGGTTGAATTCGCTGAAAGACATTCGGAGAAGAACAACGTCCAGCAGGAGCCAAATGACCGAAGCCACGAACACAAACGTCAAAACCCGCCCACTATCCCGTAAGTACCTTGTTATCATCCTTGTGTCCTTTCCACACACAAAAAACAACAAAAAATTAAAACAAAACAAACAAAAAAAAGCTGTACTGATCTTAGTGGGTGGAAACTCTATTCTCAGTTCAAGTTTCCTTCCCACCGAGAAGTTAGCTACCTGCGTGGCATGCTACTAGTAAGACGTTGAACCTTGTCACAGCAAGATCTACCTGTCCGGCGACTAACTTTTTTCACATTACCGCCTGCTGGCGTCACATAAACACCGCTGTCAAAATCAAGTAAACTTATTTCCCATTCAGATTTCTCCACGCAGAGGTTTCCACGCCACTCCACTCTGATTGGACAAATGGCCCCACATAACAACAAGCTGGAGGAACACAACAGGAAAAGAGCTCTGAATTTCAAAATAACACAACGCATACCGAACAAAAGTGGGCCTTGGGTGTCTGATAGAGAAAAGAGAAAAGATAGAGAAAAGGCATAACTTTTCAAATATAATTACAAATAAATCATTAAATTGTGTTTACCCGTATGTAGTTCAGTATATTAGCAGAGGAGCACGACAGGAAATGGTACTACGTTTTTAGACTGAACTTGCTAGGGCAGAACCGGAAACGCCTGGTTTTCAAAGTACAATTCACGATGTGATAGTAATATTTTATAAGCTAATTATATTTTTGCACGATTGTGAGTGTAGAATTCCACTTCCTCACACTTCCTGGCTGTGTTGCGTGTTCTCATGTTACAGATTCCAAATCACAGCTAAACCTGATATATTAAACAGTAGTAATATTAATAGCTCATTTGTTTAGGTATTATTTTTTTGCCTATTTCGTTCATTTCTACAACACTGATGAGCAACAACACATAAGTTTTAAGTTTAAGTAAAATGTACGTGATGTCACAAACAAATACTAACGATTTACAAATAAATGAAGACTTATTAATTAAACAACACTTCCGCTTGATTCTCTCTATTTTGCACCGTGATGTTGACTTTGTTTTAGGGCTGGACGGAAGCGCGCAAAGAATGTTGGGACATGATCGGCCACGAAGGTTGGTTTGAATGCAGACTTCTTACAACTATAAACACAAATGTACATTCATGACAGCTAACATCAGTCATTTTATATGCCGCTTATCCTCATTAGGGTCGCGGTTATGCTGGAAACTATCCTAGCATGACTTGCTAATATGAATAGTTAAACTGTCAAAGACAAATTACCGATGTTTTTTTTTTAAATAATGAGCTGCAACAAACATGAATTTGTGGAACCGACTATGGCTATAAAACTATCTCTTCAAAGCATAAAAAAATCTACCCATCTTCTTCCGCTTAATTGAGGTATAAAGTGTTGTATTGAAGTGAAACTATTTGTTTTATTTTGAAAACAGTTGTACTTGAGGGCAGCTCTTGTGCAATCATGCACTCAAATGTCCACCAGATGGCGCACTGTGACTTGTACAGTGCCACGAATGTTCCCACTCAAATAGTGGCATGAATACAACTGGTGGTACACAAGCGCCCTCTACTGGTATGACTTTAACACTGTAAGACAGGTTTGCTATAATATGTCTTTTTTTCCCTGTCACTTTTACACAGTGAAAACACAAATTAGAAAATGTAGTAAAATGAGCAAACTGTTTTAACTCATCAGGTCTAAATGGTAAATTACACCAGATTACATACTTTTTGTTTAAGCAAGTTTAAATCATTGGTTCTTTGTATTACTATGTGTTTGTATGACTTTCAGTCTTCATTGTGGGTGGAATTCCCCCACGCAACATCACTTGAGCCACAGTGGTTCAGCGGGGTCTAGTGGTGGGCAAAACCGTTCATTTTAGTGAAACGGATCATTCCGGTTCATTCAGTTAAAAGATCCGTTCATTTCGGTCAATTGGTCATTAGCCTGTGATCTCCCTTAGTGGTGTGTCGGTCATGAACGAACGGGTGAAAAGAACTAATTCAATTCATGACCGACTGTCGGCCGATGAGTGTCGGTTCTGCAAAAGGAGCGGTGAACTGACTCTCAAACCAATCAGAAAAAAGCATTTGACGACTGAACGGGTATTTTAGATGCGGTGACCTCGTTCATTCCGTTCACAAAAAAACTAGATCTTTTGACCCATTCATTCATGACTGACACACCACTATCGAACTTAAAACAAACTTATTACACTTTTACACAAAAATATTTGAACAATTAAAATGGATTGTGGTCAATATGAGAGTCAAACATGCAAACAAATTCTTCAAAATCAATATAAAAAACAAAGCTACTATATCATAGAAACAGAAAATCAATGTAATTAATATAATATGGACACGGTAAGTGATATGTGTATCATTAAACGCAAAATAATAAACGCTAAACTCAGTTAAACTAACCAAACAAAGAATCCGCATACACACACACACACACACACACACACAGAGTACATATCAGATATATGCAGGCACACATGTACAATCCCATTTGTAAAAGCCATGTTAGTGCAGCCATTAGGCAGTGATTAGTGAAGGCGGCCACAGGTTTTTTCTCTTCATCAGCAGGTCTCTCCAGGGAGTCCCACTGGCTCCATGCAGACTATTAACAACACCATCACCACAAGGAGGGAGAGGAGTAGTAGCTCCCACGGTGGCTGCCCTTACCCACACTACACACGCTTTCATTAGTGTGTTAGCTAGATGATTCGCCTCAGGACAACCCCCAGGCCCTGCAATGCATGTGTTAAGTTCTTAGATGGTTTCATCCACTGCACAATTTATTCATTTATTCACACATTTTTACATGCACACCCATGATGGCATCATTAGGTGAATTTGGATTTGGTCTCGATTGAACAGGTTAAAGGTTGGGGAGGAACACTTTTCCCATAGCAGAGAAAAAGCAAGGGTCGCATTACAATTACACAAAGGTTAAATCATGGCCACCTCCAGTAATGCACACAGACTACTGAGTGTACAGGCACCTGGATTGCTCTTTGTATGTTCTTACCGGCTACAACATATTCTGCTTTTTCCACTTTTCTGACCTATAAATGTAGTTAGAATGTTGTATTTACGTGTTAAACCAAGTTTCAGATAATGAGGTTTGCGCATTTGGAAGTGAGCCCTGAAAGAATGGCTCAAAATGCTTAATTACATTTGGAAATGTATACAACAGTTTGACACATAGCGTCATCTTCCAAAGAACGCTAAACTCATCACTCAGCAACTTAACAATCAAAAGGTCGCTAAGAAATATACAATACAAATACCAATCAGAGTTTAAAATCAACAACATTTTTTTTCAAACTTTGTTACAACTTTTTCCCATAATATATTTATTAACTCCTATAAAGTAAGCGGCACAAATTCGGAAGTGGGCATACAAAAACAGTAAAACAGATCGTTTTTGTGGGAATAATGAAATCTAAAGAAATACAGCTGGATAGGTGCAGATCCTGGAAAAACTGGAGCACTTTCTTTGCTGGTTATTGTGTGTAGCTGCTCTATAGGAGTCCAAAATTCAATACAAAGTTCCCCTTTAAGACATGTCTCATGCTTGTGTGTGTTACATTAAACGTGTTTCCCACGGGACCTGAAAACGAGGCGGACAGGAAGTGATGTCAGGAGTTCAGAATTGAGTTTCAGCTTTGTGTAGCCACAAAAGTAGCCTGTGTTTTTTTTTTTATTAGGGATTTCGATTAGGGGCTATTATACCTGGTGTGAGACCATGTAAACTCCACCAGAGATACCTAAGCAATTATGAAAATTATAAAAAAAATTGCAATAATTATAATTAAAATCCCAATAATTATTTGGATTTTTTTCATAATTTTCATAATTGCTTATGAAAATTGCAATTATGAAAATTATGAAAAAAATCACAATAATTATAATTAAAATCCCAATAATTATTGGGATTATTTTTCAGAATTTTCATAATTGCTTAGGTATGATTTTTTCATATTTGTTGGGATTATTAAAAAAATCCCAATAATTATCATATTATTTATAATATTGGGATTTTTTCCCCCCAACAATTATTGGGATTTTGAAATAATAATCCCAATAATCCCAATAAATCCCAAGAATCCCAATCATTATTGGGATTTTTTCCCCCCAATAATTATTGGGATTTTGAAATAATAATCCCAATAATCCCAATAATTATGAAAATTATGAAAAAAAATCCCAATAATTATTGTCAAAATCCCAATTATTATTGGGATTTTTTCCCCCAATAATTATTGGGATTTTGAAATAATAATCCCAATAATTATTGGGGGAAAATTGGGATTTTGAAATAATAATCCCAATAATTATTGGGGGAAAAAATCCCAATAATGATTGGGATTTTGACAATAATTATTGGGATTTTTTTTCATAATTTTCATAATTGCTTAGGTATTGCTGGTGGAGTTTGGCATGGTTTATCGCACACCCTGTTGGGCACTAAATGCTATTTAATTAAATTTTAGCTGCCAGCCTGATGCATATCTTCAAGAAGGCTCTGAAATGAATATAGGAATGCTGAGTCATCCGGCAATACATGCCATTCATAATCAGCACCATAAGATGACCTGACATTTCCCATGAAGAGGATTACACTAAAAGAGAGGAGGCAAATGGTGCATTGATACGCCTATGTGTAAAATGAGCTAAACGTACTCATATGATACCTTTACAACGTGCTAATTAGATTCCGCAATTACATTTACAACGGTGGCCGTGTGTCATTTACATAAGGGTCATGTTTTGCCAACACGTCTGTCGTTGATATAGACAGCCGGCAACAGCACGGTTAAGTCTGACCCACTGACATTTTCGTCTCCAAATTATGCACATTGTGCGAATTAAATTCATTAGAGAATTCATTAAGAAATATGGCTTGGGGAGGCGACTATAATATTTTGTTATGTGATGTAATTTCCCTTCATTGTAAAATCTAATTTGTTTCATAACAGTTCCCGCGGTAGTTTCCACCCTAACTATGATGTATGCAATTTGTTAGCACTTTTAATGAAATATGATTGGAATTAGTGAATGTACAGCTTGACAGATGGTCCCCCCCCCACCCCCACAATCAAGCAGACCTTTGCACAATTAACTCCTAATCAATTTCATTCTGTTGTTTCTGTTTGTTGTGTGCTCAAAGTAAGAAAATGTAAGAATGCAGAATACTTCAAATGAGCAATTATCTATAATTTAGCCAATAAGGCAAAACAGACAAACAACTTTGATTTATTCTGCCCCCCCCCCACCCCCCCTCCCCACAGGCCGTACCTGCAAGCTAGTGTGGTCTGCTCACTTGGTTATTTCCCACCTTAATTGTCCTCTAATGTGCTCTAACGTTCTAAATGTCGTAAATCGTTTACTGCAACTTTGATTGTGCAGCAATGACACATTTAATGTATTTCCCTCATCGCCTTCACGTCTTCTCATACAAATATTTAAACAAACCTGAACATCTTCTACAGGCCCATCATTTACATGGCCGTCAAGAGGACACATAAATATAAATACCACAGGATTTTTGTTATATAGTTATATTGTATTTCGTCCACAAGATGGCGCTCTAGTTCTGTTCCTGTTTTGGTCAAGCTGCAGTGGTCACATTAAGCTCACGTTTCTATTTAAAGTACAGAAAAGCCTTTATGAAGCAAGAAAGGAGCACCGAACCTTTTCTGAGAGACGTATTATAAATAATACAATATAATACATATAATGATTGTTTTAACATAGCTTTGCTTTTATATACTGTATATATAAGACATTTTAGTAGGATTAGTGCACTTCCACACCTGCAGCAATGGAGCAAGGAGTTACAATAGAGATGATACAATGCATCCATCATAAGTCCTGGGGAGAACATGCAAACTCCACACAGAGATGGCCGAGGGTGGAATTGAACTTGGGTCTCCTAGCTGTGAGGCCTGCGTGCTAACCACTCTACACTGTGCAGCCGCACTTCAAATACAAGTAAAAGTAAAAGTATTTTTCATTCATTCATTTTCTACCGATTATCCTCACGAGGGTGGTGGCGGTGCTGGAGCCTATCCCAGCTCTCTTCAGGCGAGAGGCAGGGTACACCAGCCAATCATGGGGCAGTATTTTTCAGTAAAAATAAATAAATAAATTGCACTTAAGTTATTTTAAAGAAAGTGAATTATAAGCTTCTCTTTCTTGTATTACCGTAAAAACGGCGTCAGTGCCTCACCAGAAGAACCTACACAAGCCGGACTATAACATTCCCAAAGTATACACCCTTGAAAAGTGAGTGGTATACAGCGAGCCCTTGTTTATCGAGGCTAATTGGTACTAGACTGAATTACCATCCATCTAAACATTATTAGAGCCCTCTAGACAACAAGTAACACCCCTAAAACCTGTGCTGGTGTGTGTACAGTAAATGTCTTCCCGAAGATTTGAGTGGTGGTTAGACAGGAAGCAACATCGGGGGTTGAAACAGTAGCCCTTTTTTTTTTTACTGTGTTGTGAGATTTCTCAAACTAGCAATAAAGGGCTGTTGTTTTGGTGATCAAGTCTGGTGTTTTTAAATATAGAATATTTGACAGCTTTTACTGTATTGGAATATCATTAGACCGAGCAAGTGTTCATGTTGTACGCTTATTCTTGTCATGAGTGTTGGATGACAATGTTTTACACAATAAGCAAAATGACGCCCCCCGTTTAAGACGTCTGCCGCATTTGTCACTTTCCTTTTAGGTGACATGAAGGTGATACTAATTTGGTTCCCATCGGACATGACTTAATGTCTGACATAAAAAATAACTACATAATTTGTCTCCATCCAGAAGGCTGACTTGGCATGGACAGCAGCAGGCCTAAATGTCACCCTGTAATGAGTTCTGGCCAAAGGTACACAGTTAGGACAGTGCCCGCTGGCACCTGGGATGCCCACTGGCTGGCTTTTTAGCCCACAGCCATTTGGACAAACCCACTTTGCTTTGTGGATGCTGACTTACATGATTTGCATCTATAAACACACACAAAAAGTTCAAGTATTGTGAAGTTTTCATTCATACAGGATAATGCACCAGACAGCATTATACAGTAGGTAACATAAAAGTAGGCCGACGTTTTTTTTATCACAATATAATAAACTCCACACAGAGATGGCAGAGGGTGGAATTGAACTCGGGTCTCTTAGCTGTGAGGCCGGCACCTGTCTTTAATCCGAAAAAGTTAATTTACTTCTACCTTTTTCCATTCTTCAGTAATCAGCAGTAGAACATAGATAGGTTTCAGGAAAATATTAGTTTCCGACTAAAAAAATTGTTGCTTTTGTGACAAATATCTAAATATAAACAACACAAAAGGGGTTATTTTACATCAAAATAAGAATTTATTATAAGAACTACTCGTTGGCAACATTTTCTCCTTCGATTTTGGATCAGCATTTGCAATAAAAATGACTTGTAAATCGTTGATTTGTTCCAGCTGCCCTTCTCTCTTTAATTTTTTCTTTGCGCCGAAGGAAGCTAACATGTATCCTCATCGAGAGTTGTGGTTGCTGACAGAATTAACGTAAAATCAGGACAGCTGTCCAAAGTGCGCCCTAGGGGCCATTTGTGGCCCGTGGCTTGTTTTTATTGGCCCAAGCACATTGTGGAAATAAAATTTGTTTGTCTATATGTGCCCTGTGTTTGGCTGGCCACCAGTCCAGGGTGTACAACGCCTATGGGATAGGCTCCAGCATACCCACTATCGGCAAGCACCTCTCAGCTTGTAGACAGCATAATAATCTCCAACTTTTATTTTGCAATTAGGACTCCATGTTTAATTTATCACGCAACATTGTTCCATCACACGTTCTTGTTGGCAAAATTCAGCAAAACTTGTCTATACTAACTTTTCCCTTTTAAGTAAATCAATTTACAGTACCGACGCAACTGGTGTTTAAGCCACAACCACAAAATTTAGAGAGAAAAACATATTTGTACATATATAAGACATCATAAAATGGCACATTGTGGTGTGCCATGAGCACACCGGGTAGCTTATGACAATCCATTGGAAATGTATATAACAGTTTGACTCATGGTGTCAACGCTAAACTCATCACTCAGCAACTTAACAATCAAAAGGTAGCTAAGAAATATACAATACAAGTACCAATCAGAGTTTAAAATCAACATTTTTTTTCAAACTTTGTTATAACTTTCCCCCCATAATATATTTCATTCAAAGCATTCCAAAGCTGATTTATTCAGCTGGTGAATAAAGCTTCCTTAGATGAAGATTCAGGCTTGCACGGTTGGAAAGGAATGCTGTGCTCACAAAATGAATGATGTCGAAGAAGTTGACTCCTTTTGTTTGACTGCTATGAGACCAAATTGGGAACATGCTGGCTGTATTATCTTAGAAAAGGCAGTTTGACTCATGGTGTCAACGCTAAACTCATCACTCAGCAACTTAACAATCAAAAGGTAGCTAAGAAATATACAATACAAGTACCAATCAGAGTTTAAAATCAACAATTTTTTTTTCCAAATTTTGTTACAACTTTTTCCCATAATATATTTCATTCAGAGCATTCTTTCACATGCCTCCAACACGGTTGGAAAGGATTGCTGTGCTCACGAAATGAATGATGTCGAAGAAGTTGACTCCTTTTGTTTGACTGCTATGAGACAAATTGGGAACATGCTGGCTGTATTATCTTAGAAAGGCACCGGAGATGAAGGAACATTGTATCAGAATTAACGTTTCCTATTTCCCAGTGAATGAAATCAATTCCACCCCTTTATGTTGCTTTTCATCTGCCTTTTGTCTTGTTGCCCAGTCTTTCCTGTGTTTCTCTCATTCATCTGTTTTGCCCTTTCCTTGATCTGATAGCATTAAACATATAATTAAGTCATAAAGGATGGCGACTGATGAGTGTAGCAGATGGTAATTGCGTCCTACATTTGAATGAAATGATATGCATTGCTACAATTTACAGCCTTCGCCTCATATTTTATTCAGCAACCTTTTATCTCTTTTCCTGCAGAATTATTCCGCAATAAATTTAGACATCTTATCAATAGCCGGAGTGATAGTGGCAGAAACGTGGAAGAAATGAGGCTGCAACGTTTTGCACTGTTTAAAATAATTTTCCATAATAAAGGAGCTATCCCGGCTGCTGTTCCTATTTCCAGTAAGGACGCAGCTTTGCGGTTTGTCTGAAGAAATGCAAAAAGGACATTCAGAGATGGACAACACTTGATCAGATTAGCCTCAAGTACAAAAACATACAAAAAACTTCAGAGGTAAAAGCAACTTTGAACGCTCAAGAGAGAAATGACTTGTGTAATATTGCTATGCAAATGATTTGTTACCCTATATCCTCCCATGAGCATGCTAAAGTTACTGACTGAACCCCCGGTTGGTCCTGATGCTTTGTCATCAGTAGGTAAATGTGGTAACAGTATCAAAGCACTTAGAGTACCTCCAAGGTAGGAAATCGCTATGCAAGTCCATTGACTATTTTAATCACCCTTTCAACAGCTATGTCGCAACCACCATCTGATCTATTTTTAAATCCTTTAACTTCTGTAGATCTCTTTTGTGTATTTTCTTTTTACCATTTTTTAAAAAACAAAACAGTTTTTAAATTGTAATTGTGCCAAAACCACTTTTGGCAGGGTACACCCTGGACTGGTCGCCAGCCAATCCCAGGGCACATATAGACAAACAACCATTCACACTCACATTCATACCTATGGACAATTTGGAGTCGCCAATTAACCTAGCATGTTTTTGGAATACGGGAGGAAACCGGAGTACCCGAAGAAAATCCACGCATGCACGGGGAGAACATGCAAACTCCACACAGAGATGGCCGAGGATGGAATTGAACTTGGGTCTCTTAGCTGTTTGGCATGCGCGCGAACCACTCGACCACGATGCAGCCTGCACCTGTCTTTAATCAGAAAAAAAAAAATACTTCTACTTTTTTTCCATTCTTCAGTAATCAGCACTAGAACATAGATAGGTTTCAGGAAAATATTAGTTTCCGACTAAAATTTTTTTTTTGCTTTTGTGACGGTAGTTGTATGTGTAGTAGTATGAAGTATGTCTCTGGTATTGTAAGAGTTAATTAAAAATGATTGAGCACTGTAACAATCATTTATGATGGCTACAGCTTGTAGCAGTTTATTTTTATTATGTCCTATTGAAGAATTTTTTTTTACTTTTCAAATAAATACCCTTTTGGTGTCATACCTCAATCAAATGATACATCAGCTGATGAAAATCTGTTTGTTATTATTCATCAGCAAAACTAACAAACAAATGTGCATTGTTGACTTACATTACTGACAGCAGCTAAGTTTCTTTTTTATGATTACCTTTGCTGTAACTTTGCATATTTGCCATAGATTTATACTCATTCATAGATTCATAGATTTAATGATGACATTGATTTAACATAAATAAATAATGAATAAATTGTAAGTACCATTTTTTTTGGGCTTTGGAGTATAAGTCGCACAAAGCCACAAATGCATAATTAGTTAGAAAAAAAACATACATAAGTTGCATTTTTTATGGGTAATTTATTTTACAAACTACTTGACCAAAACAGACATTACGTCCTCTTGGAAGGCAAGTTCTAACATTAATAAAAGAATAGAAAACAGGCTGAAAAGATGTAAGATATGGTAACACAATGGTTATTCATTCATTCATTCATTCATTCATTTTCTACCGCTTTTCCTCACGAGGGTCGCGGGGGTGCTGGAGCTTATCCCAGCTGTCTTCGGGCGTAAGGCGGGGTACACCCTGGACTGGTCGCCAGCCAATCACAGGGCACATATAGACAAACAACCATTCACACTCACATTCATACCTATGGACAATTTGGAGTCGCCAATTAACCTAGCATGTTTTTGGAATGTGGGAGGAAACCGGAGTACCCGGAGAAAACCCACGCATGCACGGGGAGAACATGCAAACTCCACACATAGAGGGTGGGATTGAACCCTGGTCTCCTAGCTGTGAGGTCTGCGCGCTAACCCCTAGACCACCGTGCCGCCCAATGGTTATTCAGCTACACAAAAAATAAAGAAGAACAGAAAAGGTAACATAAACAGTTTTTTCATTGATAAGTCGCTCTGGAGTATAAGTCGCAGGAACAGCCAACCTATGAAAAAAAGTGCGACTTATAGTCCGGAAATACGGTACTTTAAAATAGTGACTTACTTTTAAAGACCTTTGCAGTTTCTGCGTGCAACTGGGCAAGCTGCATTTGCCGTTACTACCTTCTGATCGCCGACTTCCATTTATGATATGAAACGACATTGGGTACGCTACGTTTCAGCACTTTAGCTGTCATTCATGTCTCCTTGCTTTAGTAAACTTTCCTCCTGCGATAGTCCCTGCCAGAAGGAGCTTTTTGTTCCATTCACACTCTTTTCCTCTCTCGCCGCTCCCTAGTGAAGTGCTGTACTCTAGTGATATTTGAGAATTGCTTTCTGGGGCGATATAGGTTTAATTCTCATGTTCCCCGCTGACCTGCCAAGTGCAGTTGGCGGATGCCAGCTGGAAGGCTTTCATGTGTGTGCCTGTGGAGGTGGGGTGAGATTGGGATGGAAGGGGTAGGTATTAATAGGGACAGAAGAGACCGGGGGTAAGTATACAGTACATTGTCAAGTATCTGTAGACCTTCAAGGTGCTGCCCAAGTGCTTTTCCACGTTTCCACACAGCAGACAGTTACTGTTTAGTCATGATGCAGGTCCATTACCTTTAAGTATAAGTGCTTGTTTTTTTATCAGCTGTATATATATATATATATATATATATATATATATATATATATATATATATAGCCCGCTTAGCTTGAAAGGAATCTACCCAGGGTGACCCGACTCTATTTATTGACGCTTTCCCAGCTTCCACTTGCTGGTAATAGACTGGAAAACGCAGATAATGTGTTTGATCGATTAAAGTGAACAAATTTCATTTGTTGGGATCAATAACAGTTTACAGCTGATGGAGCTCCAAAGAAGTACATTCATTTGAGTGTTTTGATTGAAGCTGTCAGGGAGAGGTACCCCAGATTGGACTCTTCTCTTCTGCTATTGCCAGCATTCTGTATTTAAAAGTAATATCATACGGCTCGAGGCAAAAGACGCCAAAAACATGTGATCAGTTCCTTGTGATGTGAATTCGAAGGTTGGAAAAATAACAATTTAATTTCATTTTTCACTGGTTTCCGTTTTTCCATTTGAGAGTGTAATGATTTGATTTCTTTTGGGTTCAGCAGTGCGATTTGTATTATGTTTTCCCAGTGCTCAAAACGTAATAGAGGAGTGATGCGGAACCACAGTGTTGGGGGGGTGTGTTGGGGGGGTGGAAGAGGAAATTAACTGACTTGCACAAGAAAGACGTTTTCCACGTCTCAACCTTTTGCACTTTCCTCCATGTTTCAGCCTTTCATGATCATGCTCTATGGAACGCCCTGCAGACATGCAAGCCTGCGCTCCTTTCCCCGCCATACTTGTTCCTGACCGGGCCGCCACCTCCTGCACACAGAGACAAAAACAGCATGAGATGGGAGTCCACATGGATAAACATTTACCATGGTAGGTGTTGCTTCAGGCGAGTGCTGTTGGGTGCCGTTGAGGTAGTGGGGGGTTTACTGTGTATGCACCGGCGCTATGGCAATAACATTATTGTATTGAGGTGATTTTACCTAGCTTTTAGTGCAGCATGGAGAGTGGACATTCATTCATTTTCTTGGCATTCGCATTTGTGGCATTTTAACACACTCCTTTGACACAAGTATTGAGATACACGTACTTATTGGTTAATAATTCAAAAAGACGTGCCGATTTTATTATTGAAGAACTTTAAAGGTCTAAACCCATCTATGTTTTCCCAACTCCTTACCTTTACTCTGTGGATTTTTGGAGGAGTAAGCTAAAGAGGTAGGGGAACAAATAAAACAATAACAAGACCACTGCGCTGCTTATTTATTACTTTCATAGTAACAAATACAAGCTCTATCCTTTATGATGGTCGTGAGAGTCAAACACCAAAAGTGCTGGGTGGGTATTTCCTCCTCTCTCGGGAGCTTTTTATGATGTTCATTGGGAGGTATAACAAAGTGCCAGGTTAATTTATAAGCAATGTTATATAATTTTTTTTTAGTCAGAAACCAATATTTTCCTGAAACCTATCTATGTTCTACTGCTGATTACTGAAGAATGGAAAAAGGTATAAGTAACTTTTTTTCTGATTAAAGACAGGCGCAGTTGTTAGCGTGCAGGCCTCACAGCTAGAGGACCCGAGTTCAATTCCACCATCTCTGTGTGGAGTTTGCATGTTCTCCCCGTGCATGCGTGGGGTTTTCTCCGGGTACTCCAGTTTCCTCCCACATTCCAAAAACATGCTAGGTTAATTGGCAACTACAAATATGAATGTGAGTGTGAATGGTTGTTTGACTATATGTGCCCTGTGATTGGCTGACCACCAGTCCAGGGTGTACCCCGTCTCTCGCTTGAAGACAGCTGGGATAACGTGACTCGAGGACCACGTGTACAGCAGAAAAAGGGGAGAAGTGTTATGATAACCACAGAGGAAGGAAGCAAACTGCAACAAAGGAGAGGGTATGGCTACTCAGTAACAATATGACCAACTTAGCAGAATTCTATTTGGTTAGTTGAAGTGGTCTGATGGTTAAAGTGCTACAGACACTTTTACAGATAAAATAAGACATATAATTCCAGGTGGATTGTTAAAATTCAAAGTTTAAACAAGTGTGCTGGTTTAAAATATTCAAATATATACTTTTATTTATTGTTGCATCAACCCTACACAATAAATTCCTCGTATTATGGGAACAATATCCGGCAATAAAGTTGATTCTGATTCTATGTGGAAATTTATCCTTATTGTCTCGGTAAAAAATTAATGTTAGAGTTCTTGTTTTGGACCTCCATCCGACTCTTTATTTTGGAACATGGCACCTCTGACTCTGCCATGCTCATAGGCAAAAGGCACAGGGTAGGAGGACAATGCATTAAGACCAGGGCTTCAGCTTTGGCACAGGTTAGGTAGAGGCATGAGATGCATATTGTTTGTGTTCATTTGAATAAGGACAAATGTCAGATTTCCATGGCTCCGGGCAGCCTGCATGTTAGATGATCAACTCTTTTGGGCCCCTGGATGTAGGGTCATCAGTAGTGCTTCCAGGTCACTGTCACTGCATGCCGGTCTGGGGCCATAATTGACCTTTTGACAGAGCGCAGGGAGACAGCCTTTCTCCCAAGGCAAGAATAATCACTTTAGATTTACTGGTGGCCGTGCTCATGGAAACTAATTAAAATGTTTGTGCTAAAAGCATTTCTTATTTAAGGAAAAATATCTTTAAAATACAATGAAAAGTCACAAAATACAGTTTTATGAATAATGAGGGGAGTCATTTAATAAGAAAAAAATAAACAAATGACATCTTTTTTTATGAAAGCCATATAAAAGCTACTTGGAGTTTCATTGTAACTCAACTGCTTTCCTTTTTTGATATTTTCCCCTGCCTAATGTGACTCAAGCAGTCATTTATTTTTATGTGTTCAGTTAATATCTTTATTATGTGTGAACAAATGAGTCAGTCCTTCTCAGGGCATACTGTAAATGTGCCATCAGCCGTTGTCTCACGTGTGTGTGTGTGTATGTGTGTGTGTGGCTGCAGATAAAGGTTGAGCACAGCCCCGTATCCCACAAGCCCTTGAGCTCCCTAAGGCTCCATTCGGGCGCAGGATCTCCAAAGAAGCGTGCGTTCACCCTTCACTGTGCTCGTTATTCCTCACAACATTGCACCCACGGCCATGTCTCCCTTTTCATAGCCCTTAACATTAACTTTCATTCACACCATGTGCTCTGTTTACATTTTCTTGTTATTTCCCTTTACTCTTTTCTAATACAGCGGAACCTTGGTCAGCATCATTAATTCGTTCCAGAAGGTCTGACTCCAACCAAAAAAATATTTTTTTCCCATAAAAAAAACAATTAATCTGTCCCAGAAAGGCAAAAATATTTGTATAGTTTTTCATATCTAGTTTTACATGCAGAAAAGTATTCACAATGCATATAAATGATGAATAAAAGGATAAATTAATTTTCATGTGATTCTTATTTCATGAATTCAATAGTGTTTCTCACTTTAATAACCCAAAATGGAGCCAAAGAAAGGCGAGTCAGCATTTTGATACACATGTGACCCAACAACTTAAGCAGCAGCCTTATGTATTAAAAAGAATTGCATAAAAAGGCAACTTGCATTAGAGATTAAAGTTAGATTAACTTAATTAGATTAACCCCTGTTCTTTCCAAAACAGAACTGTCTGTTGAAACAGCAACACATGGTACACAAGCATTCCAAAATTTTATTTACTGGCATTTTATGAATTCAATCACTCTACATTTTTAGTAAAATACCTCCAAACCGAATATTGATTTATCCATTAAAAAATGTTAACTTTTAGTACTAATGACTCTTAGGTTAACTTGTAAACTGTTGTATTCGGCTGGAGATGTATAATGTGTAATAAAAGTGACTAAATACCAGGTAAAATACTGTATTCATGTCCATTCTGGATAACAGAGGACATGTACTTGTTTTAAAAAAAAAAAATCCTATCAAAACCTGTTCAAAAATGGACTACTAGGTGGTAAAATTTGCATGAAAAAGGCACTTATTAATAATAAAACCACCATACAGTATATTGTATGTTTTATTAGCGTTATCCATAACGACACATGATCATAGGATGACATGAGAAAAGGTCCAAATATTTTTTAAGAGAGATTTACTGTTGTCTGGATCTCTAAGTCTTCTTGAAAATGCTGTAGCTGGTCACATGGCTCCAAAACCCTTTATGGATAATATTGGCATTTGACTGTCTATGCATATTAGAGAAAAAGGATTACTTGCATAAACATGTAAGATTGGGTTGTTATAAGTAGGTATTGCAAACAATACTACAATTATGCCCAAGTAGATGTATTTTTAGATTTTCTCATAGTGTTATAAATAGATTTTAAACGTAGACGTTAATTAGGAAGAGCATTTTGGTACTTCTGTGCATCATTGCTCCTTAAATGTTTATTTCTCATGAGAGACAGCAATAAAAGTAAGTAAAGAGTGACTTGAGTAATATAACTTAATATATTTTTTACATAATTAATATGCTTCAGACACTGAAATTGAGACATCTCGTGTTTGATCCATGATAAAATCCATTCACATGAGTTGGAGGGTGTATAAAATTGCTCTCAGCACCTCACGCGGTTTACCGAAAGAAAAGAAAATAAAAGCGTTGTGATGCCAAGGGCCATGCCTTTGAGTCGGGGGTATTACATTATTAATTAAAATACAAGTCGCCTTCTTGCCTATGGGTGTACAATGTAACACACTTGATTGAATCAGTGAGCGGCAGCCTGCGCGGGTCTTTTGTGCTGGAAGGGATGAGAAATATTTGAGGATGCATTACTCCAGACACACATAAATATGTTGCGGAATGGTGTGGAGTGCTCATTGAAAGCAATGCAGTACAATTTAAAAGATTAAAAGAAGGCTTTAAAGATTAAAAGATATTTACACAGAAAGACACACTATAAACCTTGCAATCCTACTTATCATTGACACTTGATCAAACCTACTTGAGAATTGTCAGATCAAAACACAATTGCTACATTCATTCATTCATTTTCTACCGCTTTTTCTTCACGAGGGTCGTGGGGGTTGCTGGAGCCTATCCCAGCTGTCTTCAGGCGAGAGGCAGGGTAACAGTCTGGACTGGTGTCCAGCCAATCACAGGGCACATATAGACAAACAACCATTCACACTCACATTCATACCTATGGACAATTTGGAGTCGCTAATTAAGCTAGCATGTTTTTGGAATGTGGGAGGAAACCGGAGTCCATTGCTACATAAAACTTCCAAATGTTATAATATAAAATAATATATATATTTTTTATTTATAAAATAATAAATAATAATAATATATATATATAATAAATAATAATAATAATAATAATAATAAATATTTTTTTTTCCACCACATTTTGTTTCAATTCCAAATTTTTATTCGGTCCATTTTTTAATAAAACACAATTTTCCTTTGATTTTTTTAAACTATATCGTCTACCTTGACTATCAGCTTTCTTCTCGTGCACCATATTGCATAGTTTTTCACAAGGTGAGAACAAACTGCTGTCGTCTCTCTTCATCCTCATTAAGGCTCTGCTCACAAGAGTGTGAATATGTAATCTTTTAATAGCTTCCCTGACAGAGAATGAAAAAGTTAGTCCCAGTTCTTTTAGTGCCGGGGAGGGAGCGGTAATAGCGACTAATGAGGGCCGAGGTGTGTGTATGGAACACTTGGCCACCTCGAGAGACTGGTAAATAAAAAGGAGGAAATACTCTTTTTTTTTTTTTTTTTTTTTTTAATTCCATCCCCCCTTGTCTCTGATTCCTATTGACTTCCAGTCGAGGTCTGTTAGATGTAGACCAGGTCATAGGATACATGTGAAGGATGAAAATATCAAAGGCAGCCCAAGGCTTTTACATTTGCTCCTGTGCTGCAGGTAATCGTACTGTGCGGAACAGCTGAGGCCTTCTCTTCTCTGTCGTTGCACTGCCACTTTAAGCAAATCATAGAGTTAATTATGTCTTAATACAATCTGGCTACTCTACTGTGTTCATAACTGCAAACTATAATGAGATTCCATTAATTAAAAAACTAGTGTGGGAAGGATTGTGCTGTCTTTTCCATTAGACTTAAACCTGGATCCATCCTGGAAAAACAAAGACTTTGTCAGTATTGTGTGCGACCGCGGCTGCGGCGTGCGGCACGTGTGGTGTGAGGGTTGTGAAGTGTATCGAGAGGCACAGCCGAGTGAGCCCAATAGTCTGCGCTCTATTGATAACTCTGCCTGTTTTAAAATCCTGGCACAACAATGCAACTTGAGCCTCGCGTGCTCCACTGAGCAACAATACCTCTCACTGGCAGCATCGGTGTAATGATGACAGACAACAATACGGGGGCGCTTTCCTCGTTTCTGGCACCTTTTGATAAGAATATTTTAAGTTTATTATTGATTTTACCTGGAGCGGTTCGAGGGAGTGATTATTTTCAAGCTTGTGTGTTATTTGGAAAAATCAAAGCATTTAGTCAAGGAAGAAAAAAAGCAGGAAGTGACATGCAGTATCTTCACTCCTGCTTCCACACATGCACGCATGCTCGCACTCAGGTGGTCTTTATTTTCTCTTGCCGCTGCACAACTCGGTGTTTATAGCGCTAGTTGGCTGCGCCAGTAGCTGGGAGGTATAGTGGAGTGTAAGCGGTGCTGATGTGGATGGCCCCTGGTCAGAGGCCAGGCCCTGGCTGTTAAAACGCAGCCTCTTTTGTGCGTCAGAGCCAGCACTGCCAGTCCTATTCCGCCCCTGTCGCTAGGGGTGGGGAGGCATTTACCCGCTGCATGCATTCATTCATTGCGCTGGCATTGCTTGACGCAGGGCTAAATGGCATTGTTACAACGTGCCTCTGAGAAGTGTTGACAGGCCCATATGCTAATTTTAATTAATAGAAGGGAGGGGGGGTGCAAGCGGGTGGTTTTATTCACCTCAACTCAGCTGCAGAATTGTATCCGCACCTAGACTGGCAAATATAATTGCGGCAAACTCAAATGAGCTCATTAGGAAATGTATTGAATTTACACATTATTTCCAGTAGTTAGGCTGAGTTATTTTCCCTAAGGAGTCAATTACATACTCATTTGTGACTCAGGTGAATGGCTTCCTGGTGACTTCTTCAACTGCAAAAATCCTACTTGCTGAATAATTTGCTAGACAGCTGCTGTACAGGAACATCTATTGACGTTCATTTGTGTGAGTATGGTGGGGGGGTGGGGGCGGGGGCTTGAAGATAACGACTCCCTTTTGTTCGTTTATTCACTTCATTTGATTAACTCTTAACATGTTATTCACTCTTGAATTATTTAAACTTGTGAATCCTTGTCCGCTGAGACATTCTGACATGTTTTAGTTCCCAGCAACCTTGTCTGCCTTTTCAGGCCTTTTTAATTAGAAAAAGTGATATCAGGTCCAAAAATTTGGAGTGCAAATTTGTGTTTTCCCGTGAAAGAATGCACAAAACAAAAGAAGGGTCGGTGGGGTCAGGTTTCAGTTATCAAATAATATCGTTTTAGTCATGATGTGCTATATATATATCACTATATTGACAGTTACTATGGTACCCATTCGGTACGAAGTGCATTATTAAAAAAACAAAAAAAACAAAAAAAACTGAAACTGTATTATGGAAAGCAGGAAGTGAACAAATGTAACAGTTACTGATTGTAAAAGTACCAGATGTAGGGGTAGGATTTAATAAGCTTTGCTTCTTCCTACTCCTTTTGGACATGTGGAACTGTGAACTGATTATGTGATGCATTCAATTGTAATCTGATGCATGTTCAAATGAAATTAAACCATTACCATTACCATTACCATAGAAGCTTGGATAAGGCATGTACTGACATGCAAACTCCACACAGAGATGGCAGAGGGTGGAATTGAACTCGGGTCTCCTAGATGCGTGCGAACCACTCGCCGACAATGCAGCCTGCGCCTGTCTTTAATCAAAAAAAAAAATGTACTTCTACCTTTTTCCATTCTTCAGTAATCAGCAGTAGAACATAGATAGGTTTCAGGAAAATATTAGTTTCCGACTAAAAGCTTTTGTGACGGCTAAATATCAAAATATAAACAATTAGAGAGCTGTTGCAAAATGAATGTGCCACAAGGTATGCTGGAGCCTATCCCAGCTGTCTTCGGGCGAGACTGGTAGCCAGCCAATCACAGGGCACATATAGACAAACAACCATTCACACTCACATTCATACTTATGGACAATTTGGAGTCGCTAATTAACCTAGCATGTTTTTGGAATGTGGGAGGAAACCGGAGTACCCGGAGAAAACCCACACATGCACGGGGTGAACATGCAAAAACCACACACAGATGGCTAACCACTCGACCACCGTGCAGGCCCTGGTATGTTATGTTTGTTGAAAATCCTTCAGTTCCTCAGATAGACTTTAGATATACAGGATGACAATGTTATTAAGTTTTACAAACCAAGCATTTTGGGGGCATCCCTTAGAACATTACGTGTTGGATGGTTCTGATAATGCCCACTTTGTGGTCAAAAAGTGTTGTGTTATCTAACAAATCAAAAATTAGAAGAACTTTTCTTTCCATGTTCTCCACTCCTCTTTGTTATGATACCATCAGAGTCGCTGCCTGTCCTTGCCCCACAGAGTAGCCAGCAGGGAGGTGGGAATTTGCCCAGTGTGGCGCCGGCCCTCCAAGCCTGGGCCCAAACGCATCCCCTGCACTCAGCTGTAAATATCACCAACAGCTGGTGGCACACAAGGTAGTGGTGCTTAACAAATGACTGGCCTTCTTGAGATGGGAACGTATTAAGCTTCACTTGTTTCTTTGCCAGCCAAGTGCCCGTAAACTGAAACTTGTTCAAGCAAGAAATAAATACATTTGAGCATCTTTTCTTTGAGCTGATAAAGAGATAAGGTATAAAACTTGATCATTTTATTTCACAAAAACTGACTGTGGACTAGTGGTTAGTGCGCAGACCTCACAGCTAGGAGACCAGGGTTCAATTCCACTCTCGGCCTTCTCTGTGTGGAGTTTGCATGTTCTCCCCGTGCATGCGTGGGTTTTCTCCGGGTACTCCGGTTTCCTCCCACATTCCAAAAACATGCTAGGTTAATTAGCGACTCCAAATTGTCCATAGGTATGAATGTGAGTGTGAATGGTTGTTTGTCTATATGTGCGCTGTGATTGGCTGGCGACCAGTCCAGGGTGGACCCCGCCTCACGCCCAATGACAGCTGGGATAGGCTCCAGCACCCCCGCGACCCTCGTGAGGAAAAGCGGTAGAAAATGAATGAATGAATGTAGCAATTGTGTTTTGACTCTAACCAAAACGTACACTAACCAAATACATTTTTCATTCATTCATTCATTTTGTTGGCTTATTACTCCAAACATAGAACATTTGCATCTGTGTATCACATCGCCCTTGATAGTAAAGGTTGCCGACCCCTGGCTTAGTGTGATTATGCCCTTAAACAATCCTCCTTTTTTCTACAAAATAATTAATCGAATTGAAGAAAGCCAAAAAAATATTAACACAAAACACATTATTATAATTTCATGCAAAACCTGTCTATATGTGCCCTGTGATTGGCTGCCGACCAGTCCAGGGTGTACCCCGCCTGACGCCCGAAGACAGCTGGGATAGGCTCCAGCACCCCCGCGACCCTTGTGAGGAAAAGCGGTAGAAAATGAATGAATGAATGAATGAAAAATGAGAGTTAGATTTTTTTTTAGATGCTGCTCATCCCTTCTGAGCTCAGGCAGTTGAAGAGGCAGGAAGAACCAAAGTCACGTTTGCGTCCGGTATCCTTTCTAGTACTCCCAGTATCACACATAATGACATTCAGTGTAGCCCAGATCACATTTAGGATAGCTGATTTGATATAGCCGTACGCCAGCAAGCCCGCCTAAAAGAATAAGCCCCCCTGTACTCCAGTTTAAACACAATCCATTTTCCAGTGTAAATCACTTGTCTGTCTATTGCAAACGTAACTGCTGTGATGTGGGAGAGGGAGGTGTAGACCAGACCAGGAGAGTAAAGATTATCTTTGGGGGCCATTTCGCTGGCACTGTTGCGTGACAGAGACTGACAGCTCTTTCAGATGACTGACAGGTGTCCTTTGAAATGCCGCTGAAGCAGCTTCTGTTCAGACTGTTGAAATGCATATTTGGAGCTCTTATCATAAAGGCATGGATGGCCCAGATAGGTAGTGTTAACATTGCAAATGGCTCCGGAATTATTCATTGTCAGTGCTGTGGGAAAGAATTGGTGGAAGGGGGGATTCGGGGGACAGTGCTCGGCGGCGGCGGCGGCGGTGGGGGCGAAGTTTGATTATTCCGCTCACACAATAGCAGGATGCTTAATGATTCCTCTCCACCTTGGCAGCACCATGTGCTGACTTCAGGCCCTAGCGGCGGGTGACACAGGTCCGGCCAAGTGTTAGAGCAAGATCATACGTCCGGGCCCCATTTTAATTTCTAATACATTAATCTTTTCCTCGCAGATCCTCCATGAATATTCCAGGGCTCCTTGTTTGTCAGGAAGCCTGTCTTGCTTTCATCTATTCAGGTGGTTTCATTTACTGTGAAAGCCAGCTAAATGGACCCGATCAGTCAATGACAACCGGCGTACAATAGAGCCCGGTAACACGTCCCTTTCCTCCTTTCAGCCTTCTGATAGACAATCCTGACACCTGCTCCCTGGGGAGACCCTCCGCCAAGCCGGTGCACTGTTCCACGAGAGACTTCCCTTACTTTATCAGCCCATAAAGGATTGTCACAGGTGACTATATCAGCGGAGGAATGGAGCTGCCCTCTTTGACCCGGCCCCCTGCAATGTTCTGTGAGGTGCGGGCGCCTCAAAACGAGCGGATTAAGGGTTGCTTAAAACGCTGTCATACACGGCGCCTCGGCGATTCACACTTCCTCAAAAATGTTAAGCCTTTGTTCGCTTCCATTAATTAGCATTGTCTTAAGTTCATTAGACCATTGCTTGTGGTGTTACTAATGAGGCGACGTAGGCCACCTACATCGGCGGAAGCTTTGTAGAGGCTGACCTGACAACGACTCCTCACTTTTTTTTCCCTTGGCGTAATGACATGCTTACGCTTGGGATGCATAGATATATGAGGTCTGACTGACATGTGCATTAGTGGTCTTATTTCCACATTTAATGATTACTAGTGGGTGAGAACAGCAGGAACCGGGATGTCACTCAAACCTCCGTCGAGGCCCGATTGCCCTAGACTTGTCTGATCATCTAGTCATGAAGAGCGGGTGGGTACTGCTTCCCTTCAGCCCTACATGTAAAGGTAATATGCATTACTTACAAACTACTGTAGGTGCCAGTTGCCTAACAAATTAAGGTTTTGTCACCCGATGCAAGCTGACAGTGACAGGTGGAAATCTGATTAGGATCTACACCAACATTCAATGGGTTCTTCGCTTCCATCGCTTTATGGCAGTTTTTGAAAAAAACAATTCATTCATGAATGATCACTGATTCATAGTTGACTATAGATATGACCTATTATTATATAAAAAAATATTGAAAGAATATTGAAGTTATATGTAGTATTCTGGTCACGAGGTGTCACTATGTTACATTGATGAGACATGACGTTAAATGATATTACCTTCACACTGCATGTCCGATATGATAGAGTGGAAAAAAAGTTGTCCTCCCATTTCCTGTGGAAGTGGTAAGTTGTTGTTTTTTTACTTTGTCCTTCTTCCCCACTCTGTTTGAAACACTTTGAATTTCACTTTGAATATTGAATTTTGAATAAGTGAACTAGTTAATTTCGTAGCTTGCTATGCTAGCAACAGCTATCTCTTATGCACCCGCAGTGATCCTTTAAGCTGCGCAATATAGTGTCAACAAGGAATAATAGGAGTGTAAAAGTGACTATGGGGTTTTATTTCATGTCTACAAGCCTCCAATATACCAAAAAAAATATTTAGAAAGTAATAAAATTAGATGAATATTTGTTTTATTAATATTTAATCCTACTTTGAGGAAATACACTTCTGTCATGTTGCACAATGACATATTTTAGCTCACTGGCAAACGCTACTTGACTTAACACAGTGGACGTACAGTATATGGCCACTTGTAGGTATCACCACTGTTACACCCGTAGGTCTAATTTCAAATAAATGACTACCTTTCATGAAATGCTGACAGCTTCATTTGAAAATGTGTCTGGACGGTTATTGTTTGATAATTTCTCGCCCCACGTCAGGCATACAGCCAGCGTCCTTGGCAGAGAAGAGAAAGGAATCCGTCCATTCAGAATTAAACTAGCTGTTTTTTTTTTGGAGGTGATATTCATGGGTCACTTGGGGAAACAGACATCTCTGTCATGTCTAGGGCCCTATGACACATTTTTTTTTTACCACCGCTTTTTGTGTGAATAAAATGTGTGGATTAAACGCAAAAAATATTTCATTTAATCATACAATTTGCCCAGTATTTTAAAAAAAGAATTAACTTTATTAACTTTTATAATGAATGACCATGACTGATGATTGGATGGGTGCAAGGAAAAAATGTATGCTGTGATTTACCACTTTTTAATTTTGGATTAGGGTTAGGGTTAGTGCTAGGGTTGGGGTTAAGGTTGGGGTTGGGGTTACGGTTGAGGGTTGGGGTTATGGTTAGGGTTGTCCTCCCTAACCCTCCCTAACCCCTATCCTAACCCTAACCCTAACCCTTACACTAACTCTAACCCTAACCCTAATCCCAACCCCAATCCTAACCCCAATTCTAATCCCAACCTCAACCTTAACCCCAACCTTAACACCTACTGCAATCCTAACCCCAACATTAACCCCAACCTCAAACCCTACCCCAACCACAACCCTAACCTTAACCCCAACCCCAACCTTAACCCCAATCCTAACTCCAACCCCAAACCCAACCTTAACCTCAACCCAACCTTAACACCTACCCCAATCCTAACCACAACCCCAACCTTAACCCCAACCACAACCCCAACCCCAGTCCTAACCCCAACCACAAATTTAACCCCAATTCTAACCCTAACCCCAACCTTAACCCCAATCCTAACCCCAAAACAACCTTAACCCCAGCCCTAACCCCAACCCTAACCCCAACCTTAACCCCAACCCAACCCCAACCTCAACCCCAACATTAACAACCTATCCCAATCCTAACCCCAACCTTAACCCCAACCCCAATCCTTACCCCAACTTTAACACCAACCCCAACCTCAAACCTTACCCCAATGACAACCCCAACCTTAACCCCAACCTTAACCCCAACCTTAAACCCAACCTCAATCCTTACCCCAACCTTAACCCCAACCCCAATCCTAACTCCAACCTCAACCTTAACCCCAATCCTAACCCCAACCCCAACCTTAACCCAAACCCCTAACCCAAACCCCTAACCCAATCCTAACCCCAACCCCAACCTTAACCCCAACCCTAACCCTAATCCAAAATTAAAAAGTGGTAAATCACAGCATACATTTTTTCCTTGCACCCATCCAATCATCAGTCATGGTCATTCGTGGTCTTGTAGACCAGTATTTCGAGGTCTTTTAAAAAATATGCATTTCAGCTTTGCAAAGGGACCCACAACAAGAAGGCTGAAGACACAGGGTTGCCGACCCCTGATCTCAACTAATGAATGGTGATCGAAAAATAACCTCTTGCCTTGATTATCGCCTGGTGAGGTAATTATGGGCGTGACTGTCGTGCTAATTTCACATGTTCCTGGACTGTGGGGATTTTACACCCAGCCAGTCAGCTTCAACACAAGTGGGAGATATTTCAAGGTAACGCTCTTAAGCCAAATGAGCGTATCGGACACAGCCTCCCTTCCCCCCCCGGCTAAATTAGCTCCTAGGGTCCTCTATTATGGAGTGCCCGGTGCTATAACTCAACTGGCAGAATCACCTGTCCCGTGGAAACTTAAATACGCTTTGGCATATATGGATATTAGAGGTGTCAAGCCCCTGTGATGTAGCTTAGATGTCATTCATAATTATAATGTCTGATTTTCTCTCCAAAAGGATGCTCTGGAGACAAAGCGAAGGGGGAAAGAACCAATATTTTAATGGAGAGGAGACAGGCCTCTCCCTCAAGGAACATCTCCACTGACAATGGCTGCAGCAAAATTGGGATTTATACTTCCTGTTTTCTATTAATATGGAGATGAATACAGGTGTTCCTGTGTCGTAAAATTAGCCTAGGTCTTGCAAATTTGCAATCGCATGTCCTACAGATAGTAAAGTGATGTATGCGCTTTTTACACTGATGACAGAAAACGAAAAAGGTGAAAAAGAAATCACTCAATAGCTTTAAAATGAACATAATAGCTTATAATTCTGCCCCCTCAGTCTGGTCTGGCAGTGGCACGTGTTTGTCGGCTTAACAGACTAGCGCACTTTTTCTGGCTGCTTGTGTGTAATGAAAAGCACGGTGAATAAGCTGTGAAATCCTTGGATTTTCAATGGTGACAACTTTGGAATGGCTTCCAACCTCAAGGAAGCCTCTGTTGGTTTCCTACCGGGGGCTTGGTGACATTGTTGACACCCTTGAATGCAACAGCAATATTCTGTGGGTCATATCAGCGGAACACCTCAGAGGTGATCAGCTTATAGTTGTGTGCTTTAGAGCAGCAGCTCGCCAGCACCAAATAATCAAAGTGTTAGTCAAGGCAGTGAAGATACAAGTTCTTGAATTCAATAGTGTTCTCACCTTCTTTATCAAAGTGCTAGCCCGAAAGGGAGTTGCTTAGTAGTCACACTAGATAAAAAAAAAAAAACATACAGAAAAAACATTTTCTTTACATAAAATTTGACAAACAGAAATTTGGCACGGAGTAAAATTGCTGTGCGCAAATTGTTTTCAATGAAAACCGAGTCATACCAAAAGTGGTTAGGTTTGACTGTGGTGGTAAAATTGTGCATTTCTTTGGTTAAAAAAATTGCCATGCTAGTTACAGTACCGCTTGTTTGGCAAAATCAATAGTTGTCGTGTTTATTGTGGTTAATTGGGTCCTTTGTCACACACTTTTTTGTGTTGTTGTAGTCACTGTCAGTGTCACTTTTTGTCTAGAGGCAAATTTAGCCAATGAGCTGATGTCATAGTACTATCCTCTTCATCACGCAGTAGTCCAGCCTTTTGAAACCTGCTGGTGATGTGTTTTTTTTTTTTTTTTACTCTGCTCCACGCTGTCAGGATCTGCCAGACTTGAGAAAAAGCTGCCAGATTGATCGTCTTTAACTTGAAAGCTGCATCAAATGTATTTCTTTGTGTGTTTTACATAACGAGGGCGTGTGCATGAAGCGCAAAATGACTGTTCTGAAGCATAGGGGACGTCACGAGATTAGAGTGTGTCCGTAAATTAGAAAGAAAAAAGTAGCGTCTTATAAATTAAAATAATTTGATCTATTAAAGATCAAATAAAACTCACTTAGTTTATATTTAAATATGTAAATATTTAATATGTTGGATTATTTAAAGCAGTCTAAGCATATTTCCTGTGAAATTTTGGTGCAGATCTGGATAAAAAGTTGAGAAATCTAGTTTCTTTTTTTTTGTTTATGTCACTATGGTCTGTTTGGGACATCATCGTCCACGAAGCAGCAAGTAGCCCGATATCCACAAGTAGCCTCTGCACGGTGGACGAGTGGTTAGCATGATTGCCACGCCGTCAGGAAATCAGGAATACCGGTTAGAATATCCGATCGGACATCTCTGTGTGGAGTTTACATGCGTACATGAGTTTTCTCTTGGTACTTCGGTGTCCTCTCACATTACAAAAACATGCATGTTAGGTGGGGGGGTGAAAAAATTTCTGTCCCTTAGGGGTGGGGGGGGGGGCATAACAGAAAATTGAGAAGCACTGGGTTAATTGAATATTCTATTTTGTCCTTAGGTATGAATGTGAGTGTGCATCTTTTTTTTTTTTTTTTTTTTTAGCTACTTTTAGTTTGCAACCATTATTTAACCAAATATAAACCAAATATAGTTTACTACAGTGCCTTCAAGCCCTTATGAATAAGAATGAATATGAATACAAAATACATTTTTGTCATTAGTCCTATTTTCCATTTCGGAACAGATGCTAATCAGTCGAGGCAAACAAAAGTGTGACAACAATTCAAAAAAGTAAACAAATCCTCATCGAAAATTAAATTCAGTTGTTACACTTTTTCATGTCTAATCAAAACGTCTTTTCAGGTCCATTTTACCTCCCGCTAACTTCATCAAATATTTTTTCTTAATCAATATCATTTTTGTTTGTTTTTTCCTCTGCATGAGAAAAGTCAAAACACCCCTGATTTAAAAAAACAAAAAAAATCATGCAATATAGAATTTCCCGACTACTGCACTAACCTCATCTTCACGACCAATAGAGAGGCTCTGACATTGTGGGAAGACATTAATTCACTGTGTCAACCTGTCGCCATGAAATATTTATGATGCTAAATACATTTAATTAGGCAGCGGAGCTCTGATGGAGGAGAAAAAGCAGTGTCAATTGAAAAAAAAAATAAACACATACTGCACCATGCCTCTCATGTAGCTTGAAAGAGATGCTTGGAGTATGATCACCAGTAATGCCAGGTATTTGTAAAAAAAAAACAAAAAAAAAACTTACATTGAGATTTACAGAACATAAAATACATTAGCTTAAATGGCAAAGCAGCATTTGTGTGTGATTTAACAAATAGATGGTGATGAGGATAATCACCTGTTCATTTCATCTTCACTGAGAAAGTGGATGGTTATGGTTGCTCGGCGCTTTAATGAATTTGACTTTTATCATGCACTCCTTGATTTGATATCATCACTATTAAATCAGGCTCCTCACAGCCAGAGGCAACCAAACAAAAAGGAGCCATTGCATCTGAGGCAAGGAAATCAAATAAAACTGCTGTTTATGCTTCATGTTCTGCTATGCTGCAGATATCAGTCCAAAAAAAAAAAAAAAAAAAAAAGACAGGTTCTGATGCATTGGATGACAGCCTACAGTAAAGTGAGACATCATGTCTGCCTGTGATAAAAACACGGCTGCAGTAAATAATAGCCGCTTCTCATCTTGACATCTGTCATGGAGTTGGAAATGGATGGGGAAATGACCAGCACTCTATCGGCCAAGCTCCGGCTGTGTCACTTGCTGAATGATGCAAAATAGAAGATAATATCAGTGCTATGCTGAATGGCATTACTCCAAATCTAATGTCATTAAAAGGGTGGGTATTAGCTGTGCTGTCTGGAGATGGCGGTGTGGGCTTCTCGCCGCTTGACTGACACACAGATTAAGTGCAATGACAGGGAGCACAATAAAGTCATCAGAGAATGTGACATGTCAGTCAGAGAAGGGGTGGCGGGCGGAGGGATGAATTGTCACTCTCTGTCACAGCCCGTGTCCCGTACACTACCGTGGGAAAACGGGGGGGCCCTGCTTAGACAATATTTATTCAGGTAGAGGACGCCCACTCGAGTCTCACTTTTCACTACATGTTTGTAAATTTTCCGACAAGGGGGGAGAAATGTGGATGATAGCTGGGAAAAGCAGATGCATGTCTGCTATCGCTATAGGAATTATGCAATTTTTCTTTTTAAGTCATACAAATGGCCGATCATTTAGGAAGATGACCTTTACTGCGGGCATGTCTGCAAACTACAGTATTCAACAGCTTTGTCGGTGTTCCGTTTTTCAGTTTTAATGTCAATTGACTTTTTAATGCACTGTAGTTATATAATAATGTATATCATTAGCAGTTTCTACAGCATTTTCATTATAAGAGCAATAACTTAAATGTTGCTGCATAGAAAACAAGAAGGCACATGCTTCAGAGTATTCACTTCGGCCAAAAGATGGCAATGTTGCAGTACTGAATCCCAGTCAGTTTTCTGCTGCATTCAGGCTCACCTACACACACACACACACATATATATACACACACACACACACACTGGTCATTGCTTTCTTCTTTTCATATTGCCAGAAATTAGTCATCTTCATATTACACTTGACTGACTAGTTAGAGCAGCCAAAGCTCTTGCTACCCTTTTATTTAAATTTATTATTTTTTTAATATATTTTTTTTAATCAAAAACATTAAATATTTTATAATCATGCTGTGTTTGGATTTATTTTTTAATTAATTCAGTTCACTGGAATGAAAACAGTCATCCTCTGCAACTTCTGCCTTTGGTTTTTAGCTCTTGTTGCATAGTACATACATTTTGAGATATGATTTATTAATAAAACTGCTAAAACATCAACAGTTATTCAACTCTTCAAAGTGATTTTACTGATAAACACCTTGCGGCGATATTGCAGAAATGAAATACTCCCTTATAAATCAGTAATACTGCAACAATATAGTTGAATCAACAACTCATTGTTAGCAGGAAACAATTCTACTGTGAAATAATTGAGGAATTATCAGAAAATGTAATAAAAATAAAAAAAATACCACTGTCAATGAAATATACCAACTGGTTGCAGGCTCTTGAAGTGGCACTTGTTTGCTCTGCTCTGCTCCGGTTTGGAAGGTAGCAGCAATAGAAAGCTTTCCCATGGCCACTTTGCTGGTCTTTATTATTGGCTTATTGCCTTTAAGCTGTCACCACTCAGAGCATTCTGCCTCTCGGGGGATTGTCGTGTGGGATTCCAGAGATCCAGGCTGGCTGGGACTATACTCAGCTCTGTTGTGAACTGCAACTGTGTCATGTTGCATGAGTGTTTATTTCCACACGTGCATAGACAAAAGTGAGAAACTATACTAAGGAACTATTGTTTGTTGGTTATTGCATTGAAGTGAATGTGTGCATGTTGGGCTCAAGTAAACTTTGAAATCAATTTGAATATATTTGAAAAAAAATGAAAAAGATTGAATATATACTACAATAAATAAATACAAATACTTCACTTTATTTTTTTTAGGAATTGTGATGAATGTAAAGTCACTGGAGGAAAAAGTAGTATCGAAATAATGTGGAAATCCCAAGATCCGGCAATAGGAAATGATTTTTCTGCTGCCTCATCCCACCATTCCCTCCACCTCTCCTCTCCTATGCCAGTCACATTTTCTAATTAGCTTTCCCTGTGGAGGAAGAAGATGGATTATATTTTAATATCTAGGGCCTAAAATTAGTTTATATTCTAGCAAGTTAGCACTTCCCAGAAGTTGATTTACTCTTGAAGCTGTAGAACCCGCCAGCTTGCAATTAATCATTTTCCTCGCTCGGGTTGGTGAGGAAAAAGAGGCTCTGCTTGTCACAGACCGGATCACAATAGGTAAACACCTCGTTTACACTATTTAGAAATCACCTCTCTCGAATAGTACAACTCCTGACACGGGCTCCCTCGATTGTTCCCTCTTAACCGCAGTTATTAATTACCCCACACTTTGAACACAGCGACATTGTCTGACTAATCATTGACACTCAATGATTAAAGATGCTCCTTGCTTTTTTTTGAACGACTTTCCCCTCTTCTTCTTCAGAGTTCATTCATGAGTCCGTGTCACTGTTTTTTTTTTTTTTTCTCCACTCTTTGGTCACAAACTTGGCTCACAGCTATATGTGCTTACCAGCATCCTGAAATGCCTTTACAGACTCATCCGTCAAGGCTAAAAGGCCGAGGGAGGACGGCGGTATTGCTGCAGCAGTGACGTAACGCACAAAGGGAATTCTTGGTGATTAAAAACAAGATATTTAAAAAATATTTTTTTTTTTCTAGGAATGGAAAGAGGACTATTTTTGTCTTAACATGCCAAAATGGGTCTTCAAAACATCAGGTGGTTGCTATTGTGATAAAGTGAACATAAAATAAATACATAAAAATAAATGTTTTTTTTTTTTTGGATGGGGACATCCCTCCCTGAATGTTCTGAACTCCTGTTTCCATACCAGTGTTGCACTGAGAATGGTCTGCATGGGTGTAGTTCAAGTTTAGCTGAGGTCAAACTGAAAGTCATGCATTCATTCATTCATTCATTTTCTACCACTTTTTCCTCACGAGGATCGCATGGGTGCTGGAGCCTATCCCAGCTGTCTTTTTAAAAATATATAGTTTTTTCTAGGAATGGAAAGAGGACTATTTTTGTCTTAACATGCCAAAATTGGTCTTCAAAACATCAGGTGGTTGCTATTGTGATAAAGTGAACATAAAATAAATACATAAAAATAAATGTTTTTATTTTTTTGGGATGGGGACATCCCTCCCTGAATGTTCTGAACTCCTGTTTCCATATCAGCGCTGCACTGAGAATGGTCTGCATGGGTGTAGTTCAAGTTTAGCTGAGGTCAAACTGACAGTCATGCATATATTTTTTAAAAAATATATTTTTTTTCTAGGAATGGAAAGAGGACTATTTTTGTCTTAACATGCCAAAATGGGTCTTCAAAACATCAGGTGGTTGCTATTGTGATAAAGTGAACATAAAATAAATGCATAAAAATACATAAAAATAAATGTTTTTATTTTTTTGTAAGGGGACATCACTCCCTGAATGTTCTGAACTCCTGTTTCCATACCAGTGTTGCACCGAGAATGGTCTGCATGGGTGTAGTTCAAGTTTAGTTTAGGTCAAACTGACAGTCATGCACCCTAATTTGATTCTTTGTTGCTTGATTAATCAGACATGATTAATCGTTCCAACAATCATTATTAATTAATCAGTCGTTATACCTATCAATTGTTTCTACGAAGCAGCAAAGGAGTTGCCATGCTGTCCATAAATTTGCAATACATTTGCTTGACATCAGAAGTATTCAGTATTAATATTAATATATAGTATTAGTATTAATATGAGTATTAATGCTGCTCTTCATCAAGCATCGCTGCCTCACAAGCCACACAGCGCGAGGACCAGGCCTTATAAGCCCGGATCCAGCGGGCTTTGGAGTGTGCTGTTCTGGTGACTCAAGGTAGAGCGGGGAAGGAAGGGATCACCAGCTCCTCGCTTCCCAGGGAGATGAGCAGCACAGGCCAATTTCATATGCGGGGGCTCGGCCCCAGGGTCTGAGTGGAGGTGGCCTGGGTCCACCCAGTATCCTGGCTTCATTAATCAACCCGCCAAGGCTTACCGGCAAAACCCCCTCTCCGCCCTCTCATAGACAACCCCTCGGATTACACAGAGCCAGCGAAATGTCAGCCCAAATCTGAGTCTTGATGCAGATAATCATTTCAATAATATTTCTCCATTTGTGCCCCCGATACCGGGGGAATAAAGCTTTTCCACTGTCAGGTAGCATAAGACTACAGTTGGTGGGAATACTTGACTCTGAGCCAGATGGCTTAGCCATGCTTGCAGCATATGTTCAACAAGCAGTCCTGTGCCAAGCCTGCATTAGGTTTTTATTAATTTGATGCAGGCAGGAATGCATACGTAGTACCTGATCTCACCCGTCTTAGACACCTTCAATGCTCCATTCTCACTACAAATTAACATCGTTAAAGCGATGTATGAATGAGTATTTTAAGATCCTTTGGTCTTTTTTAAATGAGAGTAAAGGTGATCGTAGTGTATATTTATCTGCACTTGTAGCAATGGATGTTGCAAAGCAAATGACCATTTAGTTGCATGAATATGCTTGGGTGCAAGACAAAAGAAACAGTACTGCATGGGAGGGCAAATTTATTCATTACCACTAAGTTGAACTTCCCTTTAACAGCCCGGCGCTCTGCAATCCTGGGAGTTCTCCTCTCAGTGACTTATGGTAGTGCAGAGGGAAAGGGGGGGCGGCGGTGGTGGCGACGGCGGCGTGCTGAAAATGTCAATAGAAATAGTAAGTGTGAGAGGCAAGGCTTGCCTAATTAGTGCCCATTTAGATTTTATGACGGCTCTGAGATCTGCTCTTCCTGACAGAGAGCACTATAGTTGCATATTGTCCTAGCCTGAGGGAACCATAGGAAAATCCAGATTTATTGTACCTATCATACCAGCATATTTCATTTGCCATTATGAGATGCCATCTTGCAATGATGCCAGATTATTTATTACAGTTTCAATTGTGGGATCTGGCCGGTTGAGGAACATTTCAAAGTACCATTTCTCTTATTAACTTCTTCATTATCTGCCCCTCTGTGATTTAAACGCTCCCTTTCTTCTTACCTGCATTAATAAATATGTTACTGATTGGACCGGGCCTAACTGTTTTTCTGCTCTCTGGGTTTGTTTCCCGACATTAGTGCTGCGATGCCACACATCTCATCTTTTCGCCCAATCTAGTTTAATTTCATTGCGGTTCTCAAGCTCATAAGTTTCATAATTGAAAATTTTTATGCGGCAGAAAATCACACCAGAAGTTGGAAATGAAAATTAAGACTCTGCTGCTGTGCAGTCTCCAGATGCTTGATAGGGTTTTATATGTTTTATATATATATATAGGGGGGGTGTTTATTTACCATGTCCCTTAAACCCCAGGTTGTTGGCATTTATCCTGTTTACACATCAATATTAAATCTCCACCAAAGCCTTGAGAGTTGCATTTAAGTCATTGTGAGGGGTGGTATTAAAATGTGCTCCATACTGTGAGGGGTAGCTCGTCAGGGAATAGCTGGGCCCTGGACTCCCATTACCCAGCATAAAAGTGTCAGCCACTTTAATTACATTCATGCCTTCCCCGGTCCGTTTTACTGCAGCCACAATCAGATTTCATGCACAGATCTGGTACCTTTTGTCTTAGCCGTTGTGACCTCGCTGAGATGGCGACTTCACTTTTTTCTTCCCTAACTTTGAGCATTTTGTTGTAGTAGTTTCCGGTTAGTACTTGGGAATGAACAAAGGTGATATAATTGGTTAGTAATAAAGCATAAAATGAAGTATATCTGCTGTGTCAGAATGCCACAGTCTATAAGAAAGCAATTTCCCTTGAGGATCAATAAAGTCCGAGTCTCAGTCTAAGCATTACTGTACATGCAGCGCCCCGGTGTTTGTAGAACTCATGCCACCATCGTGCTTGACTGTAGGCAACACACAAATATCTAGATACTCAATTGTGTTGCAAGCTGTTAAAGGAAACTGCACTTTTTGGGTAATTTTGCCTATCGTCCACAATCTCTATGTGTGTGTTCTAAAGATATCAAAAGAGATAAAAAAAGACAGCTCATTACTGCACATAATGGGAAACACTTCTTATTATTATTTTTTATCACTTATCGAACTAAGATACTGGAGTATAGATACCTTGCCACACCACAACAGTAAACTACTAGCCAGTTAGCGACTAGCTTCCGCACACGCTCGTTAGCACTGTGCCTCAAGCCACTACCAAAAAGTTAACGCTACATACTGGAGCTTATTTTTGAGTTTAGAAAAAGTGCAGGCGTTTGTTTCTATGTTGCTGTGTGAAATCAATGCACCCAGAAAGGAAGGAAGTGGTCCTGGTAATGCTTAAAATGACCCAAAAACGTCAAAAATACTGGAAGTATTACATGTTATCATGAATATACCTGTTAGTACGTGGTTACAGCAAACTTTCTAAGAGTTTTTTGGAGCTTTTACATGCAGTAATGAGGTGTCTCTTTTTATCTATTTTTATATCTTTATAATGCACAGAAAAGAGATTTTGGCGAATTTTTGATGATGGGCAAAATCCCCCAAAAGGCAGTTTTCCTTTTAGAAAATATGGTGCTATCCAAGCTGTGAAATTACCACTCTAAAGTTTAGTAGTAATAGTATTTTTCCTTGAGAAGACATACTGTAACAAAGATGGATGCTGAAATATGAGAGGTGTACTGTATTTATGAGATACTGTACCATAAGCTGAGTATTTTTAGTAGTTCTAGTTAGTAGTGAGAATTAGTTTGATGGAGTTGGCATCATTGAAATTGCACAAACTGAACTATAGAAAATACAGGGAAGCATCACAAGAAAAAAAGGGACGGGTGGAGGGTGGAGGTTCCAGTGGTCAGACTGTTAGTGAACGCCGAAGAGGCAGTGTCACTTACTGTTTCACGGGGAAGCTTCCTGACCTTCTAGGAAGCAAAGCAAGATCCCCCTCTTGTTTATACTCCGCCATGGATCAGTGCGTGGAATATGTCTACATCCTCTCAGCCAATTTCACACAAAGGAGGCGCAGTGTGGGCGGCGGACACAAGCCGTTTCCCCCGGACGATGAGGCCCATCCCTCACTCGCGTCCTCTGTCTGCAGAGCCAGACAGACAGAGACAGTCTATTGCTCCACTGGGCCACAGAACTGCTGTATGCCTTTCCTGTGGGCTCTGACTACCGCTTCTTATTCAGGATCAAAGATTTGTCAATTTATGACCCCTTTTTTGCCCACCAGTAGCTTGTGTTTAAAAACCAGCAGTGCAAAAAGATACAATGTGTTGTCATGAAAATGGAACTGGAAGTTTGACAAAATAGTTTTTTAGGTCCCATTGAAACATTCATTCATTTTCTACCGCTTATCCTTACGAGGGTCGCAGCCAATCACAGGGCACATATAGACAAACAACCATTCACACTCACATTCATACCTATGGACAATTTGGAGTGGCTAATTAACCTAGCATGTTTTTGGAATGTGGGAGGAAACCGGAGTACCCGGAGAAAACCCGGGGAGAACATGCAAACTCCACACAGAGATGGCCGAGAGTGGAATTGAACCTAACTGTGAGGCCTGCGGGCTAACCACTCTTGGACTCTTGTGCTTAGTGGAGCAAATGTGATGGCAGTTTGATAAATACTATTAGAATGGACTGCACGGTGGAGGAGTGGTCACATGTTGCCACACATCTCGGGGACCCGAGTTTGATTCCCTCCTGGGGCATCTCTGTGTGGAGTTTGCATTTCCTCCCACATTCCAAAAACATGCTAGGTTAATTAGCGACTCCAAATTGTCCATAGGTATGAATGTGAGTGTGAATGGTTGTTTGTCTATATGTGCCCTGTGATTGGCTGGCCACCAGTCCAGGGTGTACCCCGCCTCTTGCCGAAAGACAGCTGGGATAGGTTCCAGCACCCCCCTGCAACCCTCATGAGGATAAGTGGTAGAAAATGAATGAATGAATGAGTTCTCCTCCTATTTTGTGTGGAAGTGGTAACTTTTTGGCTTCTTATTTTGTCTTTCCCCACTCTTGGCCATCTTTGTATGGAGTTTGCATGTTCTCCCCATGCGTGTGTGGGTTTTCTCCCGGTACTCCGGTTTTCTCCTACATTCCAAAAACATGCTAGGTTAATTAGCGACTCCACATTGTCCATATGTATGAATGTGAGTGTGAATGGTTGTTTTTGTCTATATGTGCCCTGTGATTGGCTGCGACCAATCATTAAAACTACTAAAATGACTACTAGAACTACTAAAATGACTTAACTAAATAACCTTAAAACAGGCTCTGTATCATTGCGTACCTTCCACTACACAACTGTGAACTCTGAATAGATCTCATTGAACTTCCTGAGGAAAATCCTTATTGTCAAATAATACATAATGACTCATTTTAGAGTGGATTTATTGTCTAAATAAGTGGACATAAAGCACTCCAGTGACTCATCAGAGAAGCCGTTAATTAGCGCTAATGATTTGAATATGTCCCGCACGTTTGCTATAAAACAATATTTATGGTGCAAATTAAGGTCAAGTATTTCTTCAAAAGTAAAAAGAAAAAAAAAACACAAAACAATCCCGGAAAGTGGTAATTTGGAAAAGAAAGCTATTTATATGGTGGTCCAGTCTCATTTTGCATTAACAATCAAAAGGTAATCAAAGCTTCAGACGGTGATCCCACTTCAGCAGCACACTGCTCTTGGATCAAGCCTCTTCACTTCATGCCCAATTGGTCTAATTACATAAAGGGAATTATCACTCTCTGTCTCTCTGATATAGTGCTTCCTGATACATCCGGCTGTTCACTTAATTAAGTCCTCATGAAGCCATTCCATATTCTGCTTTTTCCAGGAAGCCTCCTCGGGCGCTTTTTCTTGTTTTTTTTTGACAGCGGTGAGGCGAGCGTAACTCCAACCACTGTCCTATATTCCTCCGTGTTCCTCGCCTTGTAATCAGCGACCCCTGTTACTCAATCATGGGATGTGAATTTGGGCTCCTGGGTGACCTTCTCCCAGTGATCCTGTACTGACCCTTCAATCAAGAGTACTGCCTCCCTACTACTGCTTTGTGTGTTGCTTTGCTTTTTTTTTTTTTTTTTTTTTCATTTGTGAGATCTTTATGAGGAGGGAAATGAAAGGAAACGGGTCATTCGTGTTGTGTTCTCACCCCTAGCCACTTCAGAGGCTCGGAACAGGCACTCTGTGTTTACTTTGATTCGACGTTGAGTACACCTTTTGGTTCAAGGGGTCGAAGGGCAGGATGCATCGCTGTGTTGTAGGCAGGTAATCATATCTAGCTTTGTGCTCCTTGCAACCCCCCCCCCCCCCCCCCAACACACTGAGGGTGGCAGCTTAAAGGCTGTCTGGAGCCTTGTTCCACCTTTGGAGCTCACTTTTGATATCAACAGCAGCACCCATCTCTCCAGTTCCGATCTCTATGAACTTGGAAGGTCTCAGCTCAGCTCTGTATTGCTATACAACTCATCTTTTTTTTTTTTTTAAATTCATTCTAAAGCTTTAAAATGACAGTTCCGGGTTGACTAAAGGTGATGCAAAGATTACGTCTATTTACCAATGATCTGTCTGAGACTACACCTCATATCTCTGCATACATTACCTTGAGCTCCAGTTTAAAGAGCGATTGCTCAGGACAAGGAAGTTAAAGAGGTAATTGCATAATGAAATGGGCCATCAATTCTATTCACGGCCTTTTTTTTTCCTTCTTTGAACAAAGATGGCCCTGATAGGCATGATTTAGCTGACCCTGGTAGTAGTACAACTGTTTGCATGAAACTCTCCTTTATCAGCAGACATGGAAACCGCACGGGTCTGTCTGGATTCTATCTCTCTCCTGTAATTGGGTTATTAATTACCCCTTCTTTCAAAGCTGCTTTGGCCCATTGTGTTTACAGTGTTTCCATGGTGACTCACACCCATTTATAAGGTTTGTGTCAGTATCGAGACAAGACCTGTATTCAAATAGCCTCATCTAAATATAGCAGTGTCTTATAATGCAAAGACTATTATAATGAACATGCCACTGGGCTCAGGATTATATGGAAAAAAATATTTCAGTGGTTCTTTTTGCAGGCTAAATATACAGTTATGGTCAGTAGTTATCCTTTTGCATGGACCTCATATTAATTTTGAGGTCTTAATGATTCATTTAACCGGTCCTGTTTCTGGGGAGTGGAGCGATTATACCATTATCTATTATTTTGTATTATTTATTTCAAAATATTTCTTTGTGCCACACAAAAATTATACAATTCTATTACAAGGGTGTCCAATATGCAGCTCAGGGGCCTATTCTAAAAAACAAACAAACATTAAACTAACTAAAAAAAACTGTAAACATGACAAAAAAGCCATTTTACAAAGTCATTTTACAAGAATAAAGACTATATATTCAGTAAAGCAATAGTATTAAGAGAAAAAAATGTCTAAAGTTGAAAGGAAATGTTCTATTGTTCTACGTTCTATGAGAACCACAACAAACTTGCAATTTTTGGAAAATTAGGTTGAGAAAAATTTCCAATATTACAATAATAAAGTCACAATATGAGAATAAAGTCATACCGTCGCAAGAAAAAATGTACACTAATCAAGTTGAAATATTTGTTTAAAAAAAAGTGTAAAATTTCATACTATTAATAGGCTTTACTGGTAACACAAAGCTTTTCTTTCTTTTTTTCTTTCAATATTAAAAAAAACATCCTTGGGGGGGCAGAAAATAATGGAGCCACTGCATTCTTTTTTCAGTTTGCAGCCCTTGGTGGAAAAAGTTTGGACACCCCCGTTATAATCCATAATCAGGATGTCACGGCACATTCACGCATGCTAATTGGCTAACAAGCGAACAAGGACAAATTTTGAACTAACACAGTTTGACTCAGCTAATTAATAACATAACAACACACCTATTGTATGATAACCAGAAAATGTACTTAAACCCAGGCGAAATCCATCCATCCATCCCTTTTCTATACCGCTTATTCTCCCGAGGGTCGTGGGCATGCTGGAGCCTATCCCAGCTGTCTTGGGGCGAGAGGCGGGGTACACCCTGGACTGGTGGCCAGCCAATCACAGGGCACATATAGACAAACAACCATTCACACTCACATTCATACCTATGGACAATTTGGAGTCGCTAATTAACCTAGCATGTTTTTGGAATGTGGGAGGAAACCGGAGTACCGGGAGAAAACCCACACATGCACGGGGAGAACATGCAAACGCCATACAAAGATGGCCAAGAGTGGGGAAAGACAAAATAGAAAGCCAAAAAGTTACCACTTCCACACAAAATAGGAGGAGAACTCATTCATTCTTTCATTTTCTACCACTTATCCTCACGAGGGTCACGGGGGTGCTGGAACTTATCCCAGCTGTCTTCGGGCAAGAGGCGGGGTACACCCTGGACTGGTGGCCAGCCAATCACAGGGCACATATAGACAAACAACCATTCACACTCTTAACTTAGCATGTTTTTGGAATGTGGGAGGAAACCGGAGTACCCGGAGAAAACCCACGCGAACTCTACTCGCAAAAAACACGCAAAAATACTATGATAGTATCAGTGCAGTTGTCAGGAGTTTTTGGTTGACTGCACACAGTTTTATGGCTTTAGTTTGTCCTTCTATAGTAAGTATAGAGTCAAAGAGTCAGAGAGTTGGTGGCCCTTATTTGGGCCCAAACAGGACCGACACCTTCTGTCACAGCCTCCAGCCCTGGGCCCAACGGCAACCTGCTGCCAGACCTATGAGTATTGCCAGTTGTAGTTTTTAATTGGCCATCTGGGAAAGCCGGATCTAGTGCCTGGATATTAATCAGTAAATTAACCCAGCCATAATACAGCTCCCTCCCAGTGGAGGCTCGGCAGCTGTGGGCAGAGAACGAGCGAGCGACATCGCGGAGGGGAAGATGAACCATGGGCTGAAGAGGCTGAAAAAAGGCGACGGCTCCCGAATGGACTGACTGGTGATTGAACATTTCCCTCTGTGTCCTTTTGCGCCACGCTTGCCTGTCTGCCTGTGCCGCTGACCCCCAATTTGTCTGACAATCACATGGAGGATTATCTCCAGCATGTCAGTGCAGATGTCATAGGTTCGCCCCTGCTAAGGAGAAAGCTGCAAATTCAGAGTTAAGGCTTGATTTTCCTGTCCAAACTGGCAAATGTACTGAAAGTGGCAATGACTGGAAGGAAGAGTGTTCTACAAAAGTTCAGGGGGGAGGTTACTTCTGCAAGGTCTCTGTGCAGAAAAGCCCCCCACGTGCGTATATGTGTGTGTGTGCGTGATTATCATCACTGTGTGTGACGGACTGCAATTGCTCACCGCAGTCCCCAGAGATAACCAATTAAAAGGCTAATGAATATATAACAGATTATTAGTATAATTAAGTGTAATTATCATAATGACCCATGCGGCAACAGACAGTTACATGACAAAAAGTAGCATAAAAAATATCCAAATCAACACCAGATTATGAAAAGTGTATGGGAATCCCATGCATTGTTTTTACACATAATAAATACATAATTAATAATGACAGTTTGTTTTTTTTATTGCATTAAAATAGATCACATCGTGAATGTTTTCTTGACTGCTCTGTTCCGTCATATATCAAGATCAAGGTGATTTATCACGCTGATGAAAACATCGAGTAAATCTGACGTTGTCATGAAGTCTTGCTCATTCATTTGCAACATTGCCCACACCGCCAATGTCTCGCTTGGTAAGTGCTTATTGCATTTGGCGCATGTTGTACGATGCATTAAATTGTTTAAAAACTAGTTGTCAAATGTTTGAAAATTGAGATTTTTTTTTAAAAAAGAAAATAAAATGTAGATCGGACGAGTGGTTAGCGCGCAGGCCACACAGCTAGGAGACCCGAGTTTGATTCCACCCTCGGTCATCTCTGTGTGGAGTTTGCACGTTCTACCGTGCATGCATGGGTTTTCTCCGGGTACTCCGATTTCCTCCCACATTCCAAAAACATGCTAGGTTAATTAGCGACTCCAAATTGTCCATAGGTATGAATGTGAGTGTGAATGGTTGTTTGTCTATATGTGCCCTGTGATTAGCTGGCCACCAGTCCAGGGTGTACCCCGCCTCTCGCCTGAAGACAGCTGGGATAGGCTCAGGCAACCCCCACAACCCCCGTGAAGAAAAAGCGATAGAAAATGAATGAATGAATGTAGCAATTGTGTTTTGATCTGACAATTCTCAAGTAGGTTTGATCAAGTGTCAATGATAAGTGATTGGCTGGCCACCAGTCCAGGGTGTGCCTCTCGCCCCAAGACACCCCCATGACCCTCGTGAGGATAAACAGTAGAAAATGAATGAATGAATGATTAAAAATGCGTATATATACTTTTTTTTTTTTTTTTTTTTTTTTTTACTAATATTCGGCCCTATTTAAATGTGATAGAGCTGCGAAATGGGAAGTGCAAAGTGGCTGAGGGACGACTGTAATTCTAACAGTGCATGTGAACCCCTCTTTTCTAATGTAAAATGTTCTCAAGGGAAATTTATGAAGTAAAAAGTACCATAGTACGCTATAAAGTATAACTCAAATGCTGCACTCAAGTTCAATTCAAACTAAATTTTCTGCAAAATTGTGCCTCAAAAGTCAAAAATTCAGCTCAATGAGCAAAGAATGAAGAATTTGACTTTACTGGGATGCCACCACAGTGTAAAGAAGTAAAAGTTTTTATTTTATAATATTGTTCTTCTTTTTACAAATGAATGGAGTTCATAAAACGGTCTGAGTCTGGGACAGTTTAGTCTCAATGAGTAAATGTTTGACTTTGGAGGTTCCACTGCAAGACAAACTGGCATTTTTTTCATCATTATATTTTGGTAGATGATTTATTTTACCCCGCTTCAATGTCAAATAGTCATGATTGAGGTGCTGCAGCGCTAGCTCGCAAAAAAAAAAAAAAAAATCCACCAAACCCGAAAAAGCGTGTAGCTGCGGATGTCATAATACATCACAGGAAAGCAATGTCAGCCACTGACCCACTCTGCCACTTATATATTCATGCATAGCAAACACAAAGACTCCAGCTCGTGCTGCTTATGCCATTTGACCCTGCAGAGATCTTTTATGGTGTGATGTCATCACGCCCCATTGTCATAAATGAACCTCCTCACTTCTCCTGCCCGCCTGTCAATAAATTTTCAAAGGGGGCCTCGCTCATACGCTTTTACTCTCCTGTGCCTTTGACGCACGTGAAATAATTGTCATGCAAAGAGTTGAACGTTTCCTTTTCTAATTTTAAGGGTCAACAGCATTTTAATACCATTTTAAACACACGCATGCAGTGTTTTTTATGGTGCATGTACAAGCTGCTTTTGATAGCTTAACCAGCCAAGCATGGTTAAAGAGAGGAGTCATTGCAGCTGCTTCCAGGACCCACTTAATTTAGTCCCCTGACCCCGGTTCACCTGACTCTGCATGGAAATCATAATGCAATTCAAGTGTGAAGAAAAATGATATACTGTGTATTTACCCCAAATATTTATGCAGGGCCTACTAGCGGGTCATGCTCACTCCTAATGCAGGGAAAGCGATGCCTTGTAACATAGGCGGTGCCGGCTTGCTGCTACATTGCCCGAGGCCATTGTTTCCTCCATTATCATTTTCATTGGATTCCATACCGGGCCGGTGTTTACAATGCCTGCCTGATACTCCGTAGAGAGGCTTTACCGAGACATTTTGGATAATGAAAGATTTCTGCTGGAAATTTCCACTTTATTGACCAGAGTGGTGAATGACTTAATCAAACACATGCATGTGCAGTTTTTGTTTAGCACCCTATTGGAAAATATATGTCCCACCCGCAGGAAAAGATGGTGCTCAAAAGAGAGCTTGAAAATATGTCGTCAATAAATGTGTGTGTGTGTGTGTGTGTGTGATCTGGAAGTGATTTTTATCCCCTTCTCTTTTTATATTCTTCTGTCCTCTCAAGGTTGCAGTTCACTGAAGCTGACAGCTGCTGCGGGGTTCAACAATGCGTCTATTGTTTAACATCTCTACTATCTGCTGACCTGATGATGCCACGCACCACCTGAGGGATGAAAAGCTAAGTCAAGACACACACACACACACACACACAGGAAAAATATTCTTTCCACTGTTAAGATGTGTGAATTGGATTTTTAGACCACAGCTCAGTTTGCCGAGAAATTTGACTTTGGCTATGAAGAGTCAAACTACTTTACCAACTTAAAAAAAAACATATTTTAGCCCATACAATAGTGCTCTGCATCCCCCATATCATATTCCTATTTTACAATATAGTCCTTTAGCTGCTTTATGTAATTGTTGAAACTTTGCAGTAGAAAAATAAAATTTTGTGAAAAAAAATGGTCCTCTTGGTATTCCATATAAAAAAACAACAACAGTATTTCCGAGTTATTATAAAAACAACCAGCTAAGTTACATATTTAACTATATAGAAATGATAAAAATGTCTGCACACTGCACACCTCCCAAATATTTTTTGTATAAAGGGAAACACACAGGGCCGCACTGTGGATGAGTGGTTATCATACTGTGTGGCCAAGACCTGGGTTGGAATCTCCGCTTGCATGTTCTCTCCGTGCATGCGTGGGTTTTCTCCAGATACTCCGGTTTCCTCCCACATTCCAAAAACATGCTAGGTTAATTGACGACTCCAAATTGTCCATAGGTATGAATGTGAGTTTAATAAATACTATTAAAATGGGCTACACGGTGGTCGAGTGGTCGCACGTGGCCACACAGCTAGGGGACCTGAGTTCGATTCCCTCCTGGGGCATCTCTGTGTGGAGTTTGTATTTTCTCCCCGTGCATGCATGAGTGGGTTTGCATGTCCTCCCACATTCCAAAAACATGCTAGGTTAATTGACGACTCCAAATTGTCCATAGGTATGAATGTGAGTGTGAATGGTTGTTTGTCTATATGTGCCCTGTGATTGGCTGGCCACCAGTCCAGGGTGTACCCCTCCTCTTTCCCGAAGACAGCTTGGATAGGTTCCAGCACCCCCACGACCCTCGTGAGGATAAGTGGTAGAAAATGAATGAATGAGTTCTCCTCCTATTTTGTGTGGAAGTGGTAACTTTTTGGCTTCTTATTTTGTCTTTCCCCACCCTTGGTCATCTTTGTATGGAGTTTGCATGTTCTCCCCATGTGTGTGTGGGTTTTCTCCGGGTACTCCGGTTTCCTCCCACATTCCAAAAACATGCTAGGTTAATTGGCGACTCCAAATTGTCCATAGGTATGAATGTGAGTGTGAATGGTTGTTTGTCTATATGTGCCCTGTGATTGGCTGGCCACCAGTCTCGCCCGAAGACAGCTGGCATAGGCCTCAGCATACCTTGTGGCACATTCATTTTGCAACAATTCTCTAATTTCATAAGCCTACGACAATGCGTTTCTATGGCAATGACTATTCTCCTACAACAAAAAAAATGACTGTATATTTTACAGTAATATGTCTTAGTGAGTCAGAATAGTTAGATTTGAATATGCGGGTTGCCATATAAAGTAATGTATAATACGCTCTGATTATGAGGCAGTATTATTGGCCAGATAATAGGTACTGAAAGGTGACATTATAATAAACTTCAGCATAAGGCAGCCTTGTTCTTCATGTGCAAATCATAATATAACATATCTTAAAAGAATTGTGTCACATAAGCTATAATACATTTTTATATTTACAGTTAAATACAGTTAAAACCCTAAAATTATTAATACCCAGGCCTAATTTTCAATTAAAGTGAACTATCTAATGAATGGGTGTCTTTAGTCTGCCTTTCCTTTGTCTTATATGTTCCCACATCGGGAATAGTGAACAGACATCTCAAACTATCAGCTTCATTATGCTAATTAGATAAACTAACATGATATCTAATTTATCTGTTCACTTATGTAGGAAACTAGCATAGAGATCAAAATAATACAGAAAAATTTAGGTTGGGGAAAAAGTTATACTATATTCATTCATTCATTCATTTTCTACCGCTTATCCTCACAAGGGTCGCGGGGGTGCTGGAGCCTATCCCAGCTGTCTTCAGGCGAGAGGCGGGGTACACCCTGGACTGGTGGCCAGCCAATCACAGGACATCATAATATTAACAAAACAAAATCAAGTTGTCATTTTGGGAAAATTTAGTTACTAATTTAGTTAATAAAGTTACTATATATTATACTATATTATACATATGAGAATAAAGACTAAATCTTATGGGAATAAAGACTACACCATATTCCGTTTATTCAGGCTGCACACTCCATTCTTTCATCAGAAGTCATTTTTCAGAAAATAAACCAATTAAGGTACATCTTGGCTGCACGGCGGCCAAGCGGTTAGTGCACAGGCCTCACAGCTAGGAGACCCGAGTTCAATTCCACCCTCTGTGTGGAGTTTGCATGTTCTCCCGGTGCATGTGTGGGTTTTATCCGGGTACTCCGGTTTCCTCCCACATTCCAAAAACATGCTAGGTTAATTAGCGACTCCAAAATGTCCATAGGTATGAATGTGAGTGTGAATGGTTGTTTGTCTATATGTGCCCTGTGATTGGCTGGCCACCAGTCCAAGGTGTATCTTGCCTCTTGCCCGAAGACAGCTGGGATAGGCTCCAGCACCCCCGCGACCCTCGTGAGGATAAGTGGTAGAAAATGAATGAATGAGTTCTCCTCCAATTTTGTGTGGAAGTGGTAACTTTTTGGTTTCTTATTTTGTCTTTCCCCACCCTTGGCCATCTTTGTATGGAGTTTGCATGTTCTCTCCGTGCATGCGTGGGTTTTCTCCGGGTACTCCGGTTTCCTCCCACATTCCAAAAACATGCTAGGTTAATTAGCGACTACAAATTGTCCATAGGTATGAATGTGAGTTGTTTGTCTATATGTGCCCTGTGATTGGCTGGCCACCAGTCTCGCCCGAAGACATCTGGGATAGGCTCCAGCACCCCCGCGACCCTCGTGAGGATAAGCGGTAGAAAATGAATGAATGAAAGGTACATTTGAAAAACACTTTTAAGTGTGATTTGTATAATCCAGTGGAAGTCACTGGTATTACTGGTATCACTGGTATTTGCATTAAAGCGACAAAAAAAGATACTAATTGCTTGTAGTCAACTCAGCTATCAGTCTGCATCCCTTGTTTTTTGATCATCACTTCAACACCTACGTAGTATATACAGTATAACTCCGATAATTAGCACCACTCCATTGACTCCACCTGTTTGCAAACGGACGTTCTTTTGTGATGCTATAAAATCCATTGTGAAGTAATAGTTCAGGAACCAGCTCTCCTAGGATGGCAGGAATATAGAACATTTTTTTTTTCTTCCATGCATGAGGCGCTGGTGTGTGGCTGGCATAATTGCCAGGGAGCAGGTCTTAATTTAAACCAGGGGTAATTATCATGCAGAGCATACCCACCCAGAATGTTTGCATAACTATCACAAGCGTTTTCATAAATGATGCTTTAATTAGTCTTAATTAGAATTTGTTTAAGTCAGCAGGGAATGCAGGGCCCGTGAAATGATGTATGTAATAAGCATCAGGGCCTGTTCTGTTTTTTTCCTTACTTGGGGAATAGAGCTGACAAAAATCACATCACATTAAATTGATTCAGTCAGAATTAAAATTCTTATGGTATTAATTAAATGGGGGAAGATCTCATTAGCAGGCTGTGCGGTGAGGGAGTGAGCCTCACTGCCAGCAGATGTGACGGTGTCAGAGCTGCTGTACATGCTCACCATTAGGGCCTCCAGACGGGGAGAAAGCAAGCGAGGGGAGCAGGAGGAGAGAAGAATGGATGACCTGGGAGTGACAGAGAAGAGGAAACGGCAGGAAAGAGCGGAAATAAACGGCAGATAGAGGGAGAGAAAATAAGGAACGCATGTACTGGCGGGAGAAGAAGTGCGAATAAGAGAAAGGGTTGCGTGTCTCAGGCTTTGAGAAGAGGAGGAGGAGGAGGAGGAGGTGAGCGTTAAGGTGGCAGCACATTAATGGCCTGTATAGGCTCCTCACCATCTATAGCTTTATTTAGCTTCATTGGTCTATTTGGCTGGAATTCAATAAGAGGGGAGCTAATGACTTGACCAGATACCCTGCTATCAGCACTGATGAGACACTCTCTCTCCGTGTGACTCTTTATACAGCTACACTCGCCTAATGGACTTCGGGAGGATTCCTACCTAAAGAGTACTGACCCACCTCCTTTGCAAATGCAAGAACCCTGCTACACCCTGGACTGGTCGCCAGCCAATCACAGGGCACATATAGACAAACAACCATTCACACTCACATTCATACCTATGGACAATTTGGAGTCGCCAATTAACCTGTTTTTGGAATGTGGGAGGAAACCGGAGTACCCGTAGAAAACCCATGCATGCACGGGGAGAACATGCAAACTCCACACAGAGATGCCCGAGTGTGGAATTGAACCCTGGTCTCCTAGTTGTGAGGTCTGCGTGCTAACCACTAGACCGCCGTGCCACCCGTCGACAATAACATTCCATAAGAAATTAGAAATCTATCCCAAAAACAAGCTGTCACCATCATGAAACATTTTTTAAATAACTTAAAGGAACAGCACTTTAAGCCCATTATTCACAATCTGTATAAGAAACATGAACGCCAGAAAAATGACGTAATCTGAGATAGCTAACAATGCACATCATTGGGGCACACTTATTTCACCCTGTAAAAAAACCTCTAAAAACCTTGGTATGGTTTGATATATAGTATATATATATTGTGATCATGCAAGAACAAGTACATCAATACATCAATACTTAGGATGGCTGTGTCTTCAAGCACAAAACATGTCCTCCAATTCTCATCCTCGTAGCGAAATTGAGAGCTAGGCATCGTGTTAATCTATCCATTCATTTTCTATGCCACTTTTCCTCACGGTATGCTGGAGCCTATCCCAGCTGTCTTCAGGCGAGAGGCGGGATATAACCCGAACTGGTGGCCAGCCAATCACAGGGCACATATAGACAAACAACCATTTACACTCACATTCATACCTATGGACAATTTGGAGTCGACAATTAACCTAGCATGTTTTTGGAATGTGGGAGGAAACCAGAGAAAACCCATGCATGCACGGGGAGAACATGCAAACTCCACACAGAGATGGCCGAGGGTGGAATTGAACTCGGGTCTCCAAGCTGTGAGGCCTGAGTACTAACCACTCTTGCACCGTGCAGCCTGGATAGCACCGGTTCAATTTAAAACTCTCTATATACCCGCTATATTAGTAAGCTATTTAAACCCAAAAAGGGAATATAAGTCATTTCATTACTTATTTTTGAACTTTCTTTGCACTTAATCATTTTAATTTAGCGCTAACATTTGTACAAAACAAAAGTAATGGTAATGGTTTTATTTCATTTGAACATGCATCAGATTACAATTGAATGCATCACATAATCAGTTCACAGTTCCACATGTCCAAAAGGAGTAGGAAGAAGCAAAGCTTATTAAATCCTACCCCTCCATCTGGTACTTTTACAATCAGTAACTGTTACATTTGTTCACTTCCTGCTTTCCATAATACAGTTTAAGGTTTTTTTTTTTAAATAATGCACCTCATACTGAAGTACGAGGTGATATGATCATCCAATGACATAATGGGTACCATAGTAAGTGTCAATATAGTGATATGTATAGCACATCATGACTGGTTCAAGACTCTTCATCCTTGTATTTAGCAAACATCAACTGCTTGTATTGTTTCTTGAATTGGCTCATCGTTGTGCATTGTTTGAGGTCCTTACTCAATCCATTCCATAGTTTGATTCCACATACTGAAATGCTATGGCTTTTTAACGTAGTCCTAGCATAGAAGTGTTTCAAATGTACTTCTTCCCTGAGATCATATTTCTCCTCTCTTGTAGAGAAGTATTGGATGACATTTTTAGGTAATTGGTTATTTTTAGCCTTATGCATTATTTTAGCTGTTTGAAGATGAACTATATCAGCAAGTTGAAGTATTTGTGATTTTAGAAATAAGGAGTTAGTATGTTCTCTGTAGGCGGCATTATGAATTATCCTTACTGGCCTTTTTTTGCAGTACATTTAGCGAGTGAAGATTGCTTTTATAGTTATTTCCCCATATTCCCACACAATAAGTAAGATATGGTTGAACCAGAGAGCAATAAAGTTTTTTTTTAGTGTATGGTGCCAAGCTGCCAATCAAGCTCATTGCACACATTTTTCATGCGCTATAAATAATTTGTAGAGCTTTAGAAGTACAATAACAAACATGTGTCAATCTTTATTTGGATAACAAGTAATCATTCCGCGAAATGCTTTTAAGAAACCTCCCTGTGCTCCATGATGGCTCTATGGTGGGGGGGGGGGGGTGTTGTTTGTGTGTTTACACGACACTTGTCACTTCTGTCGTGTTTGTTTGCTTTTGCTCTCAATGTTCCATTTTGGCAAACGGCTCGGCGTTATTGCGTTTTTACTTCATGAGAGGCAGCTGGTTCAATAAGATGGGGGGGGGGGGGGGGGGGTGCGGGGAGGCGGTGCTATTCCCAAATCGGTTTCCATTAAGGTTGTGTAGGAAGCGGAGACGCAGGGAGCAGGCCCCACTTCCACCCACGTCCTGTTTTTACGTGCGTCGCCGCTCCCTGTACATGCAGATGGCACAACACTCCCAGATATCATTGGAGGTAATCTAATCTCTCCGCTGCTCCCTCTAGAAAGGAGAAGTATTAGCGGCCATATGTCAACCAGATTTGTCAGATTATTCATTACAATTAATTGCTGTTCTACTTAAGGCCTCTAAGGCTGTGAATTGCTCCAAAATCTATTGCAAACACAAAAATTATGAGTAAAAGACTTTGGCCCTGTCATTCAAATTTCACGCTGACCTTTAGCGGAGCCTGGCTTTTCAGAAGGAGTGCAGGAGAGAGAGCCTTTCTAATTGGTCTTCCTTCACTCAGTTTTTTTTTATTTTTTTATTTTCTGCAGGTAGAACGTCTGCCACTATTGACAGGGAATACAGGCAACAGCGCAGTGCTCGCTCCAAGTTATTACACCTACTGCACACTAAATTCCACTGTTTTGAGGTCTACTAAATAAACATATTTATTACTTATATAAAAAAAATTAACAAATTGCTTTTCTTTGAGGGGATGTCAAAGAAACATACATTTATTGTATGTTGTCTTTTATCTTGTATTTTATATTGTTGTTTTTATCTTCTGTACAGCGAACTTGGGTGTCCTGAAAGGCACTTTTAAATAAAATGTATTATTATTATTATTATTATTGTTATTATTATTATTATTATTATTATTATTATTATTATTATTATTATTATTATTATTATTATTATTATTATTATTATTATTATTATTATTTCGACATCGACATGTAGATGGAGCACATAGTAACACCATAGCTTGGGAACTGTGTACACAGTCAACTGAATTTGAATGTGGACTCTTTTTTTTTTTTTTTCTTTTTTCTCCAAAGGTTGGCTGCAAGGCTGGAGCCTAATAGCCACCTGAATTAATGTGCTGTCCAAGGATATGAGCCATAATACTTTGGTGATTAATGTTTCACCGGTACTCCGCTTCCATAGTTAGGGCTAACACCCCAGAGATAAACTATTCACTACAGACACGTCACATTCAGAGGCTCTTTTTACGTTAATACAGAAAACACAGCGATGTGTTGGCAGTCCGTTTATTTGAGAATGGAGTTTTGGAGACTTAAAAAAAAAAAAACGGGCCTTAAATATATCAAACCTTATGACGGGCCTGAACGTTGGGCCTGAAAGGTGAAAAAAAGGTTTGCCAGAGACGACTAAAGCAGGGCTAAAGCAATCTGGGATGGTCAACCTTTTACCATGCATCGTTGAAAATACCGACTTTTGTCATCTAACCACTTGGAGCCATGGTTTGTACTTATATAAAGTATACTATAATATTGGTGAGGGAATCCTAAAGGGATTACTGTATTTTCTGGACTATAAATCGCTCCAGATTATAAGCAGCACAAGGCCAAAAATGCATAATTAGGTAGAAAAAAACATACATAAGTCGCATTGGAGTATAAGTCGCATTTTTTGCGGATAATTTATTTTATAAACTACTTAACTACTTTCAGGTGCAAATTTCACTATTTGCAGGTTGTAATCTGCAGAATATGATTTTCTTTTAGGGGGTATTTCGACGTGTTCTGTCGTTCTCAGTTGTCTTTGGAAGCTAACGTCTACTGTTTAAGGAGTAGGGTAGAGTGCCCTCTTGTGGGTCGCTCTGGAGTATAAGTCGCAGGAACAGCCAACCCATGAAAAAAGTGTGACTTATAGTTAGGAAAATACGGTCATACAGTATTTGGTCAGTCATATGTTTAGGCAAATCTACAGGTACAGTTTTCAAATTCAACTTTACCTCCAGGTGTGCACAAATTACAGTAAGTGTAAAAAAACCAAAAACAAACAAACCAAAAAAAAATTATATATATACATATATATTGGGGATGTTCCGATCAGGGTTTTTGCTGCCGAAACTGATCCCGATAATCCATGATTGGAATCGACCGACACCATTACCGATTTTAGATATAACAGAAAACAGACAGTACCTGTCTGTGGTGACTTATATCGGATTAAAACGTTGAATTGTTCATCTCGAACATCGCTATATGATGTCAAGATGCCACAACATTGTTGATACAACTATACATTTGTATTACAACCACATATGAATTTTGAGGCTTCATGTTACGGTTTTTCTAAATAAATAAATTGAAAAATTATACTGTTTTGTTAATGACCATGGCTGATTATATGCCAAAAAATTTATTTTTAAGCACATTTTACACAGTTTTGGAGTAAATTAAGCATTTTCAAGCATAAAAATGACTGCATGAATTCAATTGCTTTCAGGGCTGGATTTTGATTTGCCGTAGTTCGAATCAGGTCAGATCAGGGTAAATGGCAATATATTATTATTGTTATTATATTTTTTACCAAAAATAATTGTGTCTTGTTAAGTCAACACCAAAGAGCCACCAACTGTAAATCAATTTTGAAACAGTAGCGACCGATACGCACCATTGTCTGAACAGTCAGAGTTTGAAGCTATGGTGCAGATTTTTTGATGAAAATGTATGTACATTAGGGTTGCGCAATACTTTTTATATACCGGTATGCTGGTATAGATTCTTTTAATGATAAGAAAATGACATATATAAAAGATAAAAGATATAAAAGTGTACATTTACTACGTACTAATGTGTCCACAAAGGGTAATTAAAGTCCTGTTTTTACTATAGTCATGTAAACATAACCTCATTTCACTTGTGCAGTTGACATTTTTGGAGAAAATCCTAAACTGACAATTAAGAAAAACTGATCAAATCACGCTTCAAGTAGTGCTTGACGAAAAAGTCACAGAAAATGACTACATTAGGAGTGACTGTGATTATGATGAGAATACGAGGGGCTGATGCCTTGATGATGATGTATTTTGGTTCATTACGGAGTTAAGGCGCTAGACGAGTGACTTTAAGCCCGTCTGATTGGCCCACTTAATTGTTCTTTACCAGATAGGGCTTTTCCAGCAGGGCTTACGGAGTCAGTGTTGGGTTTGAAGTAGGAGGAGAAAATCTCTCCCAGGTCATATTACCAGGGCCGGAGTTAATGAGAAGGTGGAGGCAAGAGAAGCCATCAACATATCAATTTTCATCACCTTGCCGCTCAGCTGCGGCTATATCTAATTGTGATTTAACATGGCCACACGCACAAAACAGGTTGTAGTTCTCTTGTTGTAGTTCTTTGTATGCATGGGCTACCACAACAGAAGAAGAAGGTGTTGAAATATTTCACATTCTGCTCAATACTCACAACGGTGGCGGATCGATGCTCCAAATGCTGGTCGGCTCGGGGCCTCGTCTCATCACTGTACTCCAGCTGACTGACACATCCTCATTATATTACAATACGCTAGCCACTAAAGGTCATTCCCCTAGAACGTAATCGCACGCAATCAAAACCACAAACTTCATACAGTATATCAAGGAAGATAGTAAATAGCTTTCTGCTGCCACAGAAATTATTTCACTTCATTCACAAGCTGAGACGGCCATGGAATGAATTAAGATAATGCCACAACTGCGAAACATAAAAATCATTTTCAGATGAGTAAGCACACTTCTAGTTTCGCTATTAAGTTTAGCCTTTATGTGTCACTCAGACGGGAAATTAAAAGTGAAATAAGAAAACAAAAGATGATAAAGTAAATAAGAGTCAAAAAGTCAATTTCTTATAAGAATAAATAAATAGCGTACTACAAAATCTCGACATAAGGTCCCTGATTTTTTGCCCAAACTGGCCGACGTCTTATTTGTTTTGGACTTTTGAGACATTTCTGTGTGTACTCTCATGATTGACATCTTCAGCAACTTTCGTGATGATCCATGAAAATAGTGGCAGGAGATTCTAAGAACATTCCATAAACATGCTAGGTTAACTGGCCACCAGTCCAGGGTGTACCCCGCCTCTTGCCCGAAGACAGCTTGGATAGGCTCCAGCACCCCCGCGACCCTTGTGAGGATAAGTGGTAGAAAATGAATGAATGAATGAGTTCTCCTCCTATTTTGTGTGGAAGTGGTAACTTTTTGGCTTCTTATTTTGTCTTTCCCTACCCTTGGCCATCTCTGTGTGGAGTTTGCATGTTCTCCCCGTGCATGAGTGGGTTTTCTCTGGGTACTCCGGTTTCCTCCCACATTCCAAAAACATGCTAAGTTAATTGGCGACTCTAAATTGTCCATAGGTATGAATGTGAGTGTGAATGGTTGTTTGTCTATATGTGCCCTGTGATTGGCTGGCGACCAGTCCAGGGTGTACCCCGCCTCTCGCCCGAAGACAGCTGGGATAGGCTCCAGCACCCCCGCGACCCTCGTGAGGATAAGTGGTAGAAAATGAATGAATGAATGAGTTCTCCTCCTAATTTGTGTGGAAGTGGTAATTTTGTGGCTTCTTATTTTGTCTTTCCCCACCCTTGGCCATCTCTGTGTGGAGTTTGCATGTTCTCCCCGTGCATGAGTGGGTTTTCTCTGGGTACTCCGGTTTCCTCCCACATTCCAAAAACATGCTAAGTTAATTGGCGACTCTAAATTGTCCATAGGTATGAATTTGAGTGTGAATGGTTGTTTGTCAATATGTGCTCTGTGATTGGCTGGCCACCAGTCCAGGGTGTACCCCGCCTCTTGCCGAAGACAGCTTGGATAGGCTCTAGCATCTCCGCGACCCTCGTGAGGATAAGTGGTAGAAAATTAATGAATGAATGAGTTCTCCTATTTTGTGTGGAAGTGGTAACTTTTTGGTTTCTTATTTTGTCTTTCCCCACCCTTGGCCATCTTTGTATGGAGTTTGCATGTTCTCCCCGTGCATGCGTGGGTTTTCTCCGGGTACTCCGGTTTCCTCCCACATTCCAAAAACATGCTAAGTTAATTGGCGACTCTAAATTGTCCATAGGTATGAATGTGAGTGTGAATGGTTGTTTGTCCATATGTGCCCTGTGATTGGCTGGCCACCAGTCCAGGGTGTATCCCGCCTCTTGCCCAAAGACAGCTGGGATAGGCTCCAGCACCCCCGCGACTCTTGTGACGATAAGTGGTAGAAAATGAATGAATGAATGAGTTCTCCTCCTAATTTGTGTGGAAGTGGTAACTTTTTGGCTTCTTATTTTGTCGTATTTGTCCTATTATTTTGGCGGGTGTACCCCGCCTCTCACCCGAAGACAGCTTGGATAGGCTCCAGCATACCCCCCTAATGATGTGGCATCGAAAATGGATGGATGGAACACTCAGGCGTAAAAATAAGTTTAATATTCTTAACAATACACGCCTTCACATTTTCACCATGTTTGTAGTTCTTTCCAAAACTGGCCTTTTTTTCATACAACATAAAACATCAAGCTCTAATTAAATGAGGCTATTAAGATTTAAGATGCCAGCTGTTGAGTTATTGAAGGAAAATTGTGTTGTGTCCATGTCCTGAATCAGAACTAGGTTGTCATGAAAAGAAGTGTCAAGTACAGCATGTGTGTGTGGATACACACCCCTCTCTTGCATATTACCATAATGAGCAAAACACACTTAGTGGGGCATGACCTGATGTCATCTGATTATACCCATGATTAATGATATCCTTTTACAAAAACATGCCACTACTGTAACTGTGGAGAATTAAAAAGGAGCACATGGTAATATATTCATGCTTTCAGTATGTCTTCTTACATCCGGTATTAGTCTGCTTGCATTGCTCTATAACTGAATGCATTGATAAAACATTATCTTTTCCTTAAAATAATAGTATCGGTGGACTGATATTAAAGTGTTGTTTATGTAATATAATATAATAACCTGTCCTACATGTGCACCTGCTGTGGGGTTTAAAGGATGTATGCAATTGGCGTTAAGAATGTAAACAAAGGCGAGGAAGGTGTGACGCAGTATGAGCCGAGCAGAAGCACCGCACAGACTCTCCTTACCGAGCATTTTCCTCGCTAATGTGCGATCTTTAGTGAATTAAATGGAGAAGTTACGACTCCACGTCAACCACAGTAAGATTGGTTTTTGAACTGCAACATCATAATTTTCACAGAGACATGACTTAACAGTGGAGTATCGGACAATAGTATAGAGCTAGCCCAACTGAAAATGTATTGGCCCAACACTGGTTTGTTTAATAGTTTAATATTAACACAACATTTGTACTTCAACTATCATCATGAGTGATGAGGGGCTGCATTGAAAGACATTGCATAATTTAAGTTGAAGCTGCAGTGTGTTTTCTTGAAATTCTGAGCATACTTTTGTTTTCCTTTTGTTCATTCATTCATTCATTTTCTACCGCTTATCCACACGAGGGTCGTGGGGGTGCTGGAGCCTATCCCAGCTGTCCCAGCTGGACTGGTGGCCAGCCAATCACAGGGCACATATAGACAAACAAACATTGACACTCACATTTATTCCTATGGACAATTTGGAGTTGCTAATTAACCTAGCATGTTTTTGGAATGTGGGAGGAAACCGGAATACCCGGAGAAAACCCACGCATGCACGGAAAGAACATGCAAACTCCACACAGAGATGGCCGAGGGTGGAATTGAACTCATGTCTCCTAGCTGTGAGGCCTGTGTGCTAATCACTCGTCCGCCTTGCAGCCGAGACAATTACTTATTAGTCCCAATTCAGTACAACAAAAACTTGCAAGTTTTGAACGACTCATTCATGAATTGCACATCTCTAATATACCCCCTTCAATGAAGAGAATCAGTAAGTAAACCAAGACAGAAATCTGGACTGGTTGCCAGCCACAGCCAATCACAGGGCACATATAGACAAACAACCATTCACACTCACATTCATACCTATGGACAATTTGGAGTCGCCGATTAACCTAGCATGTTTTTGGAATGTGGGAGGAAATCGGAGAAAACAAGAACATGCAAACTCCACACAGAGATGGCCGAGAGTGGAATTGAACTCGGCATTTGAAAATGGCATTTCACTGTGTACCTTGTGGTGTCATCTGGTGGGTGCTCAGGGAGTACAGGATTCAGACCTTGTGCAACCGGAACAGGAGCATGCTTAGTATTTCCAGCAGTAAGTTGACTCTCTTCCCAATGGAAGTTGGTTTGTACAGAATTTCTAGGTCCAACCAAAGCATTGACGGTGTCCAGTTTGGGGGCCTTCGGATCTCATTCTAGTCACAGATGATGTGGTCCTCATCAAGCATTTACTAGGATGTTTTGGAGTTGAGTGTGAAGCTCCTGGGATGAGACTCAGCACCTCCAAATCCGAGGCCATGCCTCCCAGCCGGAAAAGGAAGGTGGATTGCAACTTTTGGGGTTGGGAATAGGGTCTTGTCTTGAGTATAGGGCTTGAGTGAAGGAAGGCTGGAACGTGCGATTGACAGATGGATTGACAGGTTCAGTAATGCAATGTATCGGTACTATCGGTACTAAAACTGAGCCTAAAGGCAAAGTTCTTGATTTAGAGGTTTTGTTCCTATCCTCAACTTTGGCCATGAGATTTGGGATTGCAGATAGAAGCAGCCAAAATTAGTTTCCTCTCGAGGGTGGATGGACTTGACACTACAGTCTTTATCATTAATGAGAGTCTACTTTCTGACAGACTTGTCTCTTGTCTCCTCATGGGTGGATATGACCAGCTATCTCTGCAGTTGTAGCCTCCGCATTACTATCAAAGACACTTGGTCAACGAGAAAACTTCCTTCTTTGTACCCTCTGCCACCAGACAAAGAGTCTTTTAAGCTTTTTACTGACAGTAGCCATTACCTAACCCGGCCCTTTGACACTCATTTGGCAATAGAGCGTGCAATAATACACAAGCAACAATAGAAATATAAACAATTCTTTCCTACAAGCAACACTCGAAAGCATCTTGTTTTGTTTTCATTCAAGTTTCCAAAAATCCAATATCCAGCCGATGAGTCAGCCGAAAATATTTTCCTGTGTTTTTTTTCCTTTGTCGAGACACCACCTCAAACAAAGGCCCCTGTGTTGAAGTGGCGTAGGAGCTACAATGTTGGTCTGTCTGCTTAATTGCGAGTGGGATGGATGGTAAGTCCGTCAGTCAAGAGCCCTCTTTGTAACAATTTACAGCCCAGAGATGTAGATTTCCATTTTAGGGAAACATTCAGTGTTAGTATGTGCTAAAAACCAGAGTGACAGGACCTGCATTACTGTGCCTCCCACGACATATTGTTCTATTGTTTATTACCGGTGCTATGCCAAAATAAGACAAAAAAATATTCGGGGTCAGGTTTGTATGGAATTTCTTATGTCTGAATGGTCAACTATGCTCTAGAACAGTACAAACTACAGCCATAATCAGTCCCTGCAGGATTTTTGTTCAGACTAAAATGCTTGCATTGCAGTTTTTTCAAGTTCGGGCAAAAGTTGCAACATTTTGAGGCTTATTTTTTTATCAGTTTGCGCTGTTTTTTGTTGTTTTTTTAGAAGCTTAACACCAAAAGGTAAACCATTTAACCCAAAATATGCTTTATTTGCTTATATTACACTTTTTGATCCTTGACAGAAATTTGCCAGTCCCACACAGGATCCCACTGGCCTTTTTATGTTTAATTTCACAGCGATTTTCAGCAAAAAATGCAATGGAAATAAAAAAATAAATTAAATTCAGTGTGTTACGATAAAATTGTGGGTAAAAATTCAAGTTACAATAACTGGTTGTGGTTTTTCCTCTGTGTAATTATATCCGGAAATTTGAAAAAAAAAAGACATAGAAAATCTTAGCAAAATGTGATACAAAAATGTGCAAAATTGGGTTTATTGGATTTTTATTGTATATGTAAAGGACTGAAAAATGATTGTTCCGACAGCTGAATTGCGCATTTTAACGCTACTCGACAAATTCATTTTTTGGCAAATGTGTGGGAAAATTGCGAGGATTGGACAAAATTGCGATAATTTCCAGCTTTTGATTGAATTACTGTGACTTATCCAGATTGCAACCAAAAATTGATGAATCTATCTTTATAGCTTTATCAAGGCGGAATATCTATGATTTTATTGGATGTCATTAGAATGTGTAATTATTTCTGTATTGTTATAGACATCAATTGAGACATTCTGTGACTAAAGCCTTTGTCACTATTCCAAAGCGTTCATACATGTGCAGTTGTAAGTACGGTGGTCCTAGCCTTGGGGGATTTCTACTAGATTTCACTTCAAGGGTTCCTGTGCATTACATGTCAATGCTCAAGAAATGCTGCCTGCATTTGTGTATTGGGCTGTCAAAAAATTAAATGAAAAGTCATTCTAATAGGCGACCCCTGGCCTAGTTCATATTTCCTGTCAATTATAAAAGTATGAAGTCATGCATAGTTATGAGGCATGGCCAGACCTATTAAAATTCAAAAATGATGTGTGTTTAGAACAGGTTACGCTAAACCACTTAATTCCACGTGGTCATGTAGAACTAATGCTGTTCCTCACCGGATGCTATTGAGAGGCAGGTGCATTGTTTATAACTTAAATTATATCAGCTCATTTAGATTTTACATTATTTAAACATATCAAGCATTCTTGCATATACTATGTGGATTGCACATTTGTTTTTTGTTTTTTTTTTATAAACAGTTGCTTGTTTAAAGCCAGAAGCTATGCGGCAATTATTCTAAACTGCCGCAACAATGGGCTAATTGTTTTGTGGCAATTACACCCTCTTCTCCCAGTAACCGTTTTGCGGACCTCTCAGGCGCTTGTGTAACTCAGGTGTGTGTAATTACATTTCTTAAGGTCAACCTTTCACCGGGATAAATTAGTGAAATTGTATTGTTGACCACTTCAGGGCAAGGCTGCAAATGCAATTATCTTTGTTAATATAATCTGCTCTTCAGTGAGAAAATCTGACTCGGAATGATCTGATTGAGCCTGCGCTCACGTTGATGTTGTGGGATTTTGGAGTATTTAAAAGGAGCCTCGCTTTTTTTTTTTTTTTAAAGATTTTAAAGATTTTTTAATACTATCCCATCACAGGGCACATATAGACAAACAACCATTCACACTCACATTCTATGGACAATTTGGAGTTGCCAATTAACCTAGCATGTTTTTGGAATGTGGGTGGAAACCGGAGTACCCGGAGAAAACCCATGCACACACAGGGAGTATATGCAAACTCCACACATAGATGCCCAGTGGGGGGAATTGAACCTGGATCTCCTAGTTGTGTGGCCTTCGTTTCAATCAAAGTCTCCTATAGTTGCTGGGTGTGTCTTCCACAACAGTGACTAACTTCAGGGGTCTTTCATCATTAACTCATTCAATCCCAGCCATTTTTCGGAAGATTTTATTCATTCATTTTTATATGATTTGGATTGATTGGTCAAGACACACGGGATATTATGTTCTATGGCTATATAAACATCTATAAACCTACATAAGAGTAGACTCCTGTCTTTCATCAGAAAAAATTTGTTTCGACTTTTTTCCATTCTTTAGTAATCAGCGGTGGAACATGGATAAGTTTCAGGAAAATATCAGTTCCCAACTAAAAAAGGGAGAAAACCAACTTTTTGTGAAAAAGATACTGTACATTTGAAGCATAACTTTCATTTTGACACAAATGTTGTTGTCCCACAACACAAACAACACAAAAAGGGTTGGTTTCAAAATCAAAATAATTTATTTACAATTATAACACAATAAAACATTTACAATTATCACATTTAGAACAAAACTGTGTGCATGCACATTATGTGTGTGTGCTTTAAAAAATTCCCTAACCTTCTACACGCTACACTCCTCCATACTCATCCACTTTTGCCTTTGTTTTTAGTGTTTTTACATGCAAATGATCTATGCCTAGTTCTGATCAAATGCACTTCTGCCACCTTGTGGCCATTTTTATGACTTAAAACTGCTCTGAAAGTGACATCTATTAATGTGCAGTTGCATCATCACCTCTTTTTGGCCGCTCGCACAAATAAATGTAAATCAGGCATTCTGGTGTATAAATAGGTATATACACACGAATGAGTTAATGAAGCATGCAATTTAGTGGTTGACTCTGGCCTATTAGTGGAAAAATACATATGGTATATGCATATTCAAGTAAATTTTACATGGCTTATATTCTCTGTCTATGTCTGCTATATTGGGTAGTATGAGTGTAAAGGTGACTATGGGGTGTTATTTCATGTCTAGAAGGCTCTAATGGTGTTAAAATGTATTTATAAGGTTATAAACAGGTTTTCTATGTTACAAAATCCTACTTTGCGGAAATTCACTTATCACAGTCTAGTCCATAACCAATAAACAATGCTAAAGGAGGGACCGTTTTATCAGCAATCCCAGTCACAGTATGGTATTTTATTCCAAATCCCATTGGAAACAGTGGATCTACATACGTACGTAAACTTATGATTTGTTTTCTCTCGCCAATGCGGGCCATCTGTGAGATATTGATCAGAGCTTATGCTGGTCAATCAACTAAATGATTGCCTATAAGGCCTTCGCCTCACCTGCAGGCTTGGAGACACGAGAGGAAACCAAATTATAGAGGACCCCGAATATGAAGTGCCTGACCAGTGACAGTTCCCTGCAGCCTGAGAGAACTGAGGCAATGCAAATGTACAATAAACAGCGCCTAAGCTGGTGGAGGTCTTTCAATCACACGGGGGCAATAGTTCAACCCCTGCCATGCATAATCCCAGCCTTGACACCCCCTGGGACTCCAGCTTCCAACCTGCTCAGTGGCACAAAGATATTAGATAGCCATATGTAGATTCACTAGGTAAACACACTCTTCTTGATAACACAATCTCTTTCCATATTTCAAGCTAAATTCTGATTTTCTTTTTTCCCGCGAAATGGAGGGCTTAGCTCGGTGCTATCAAAATTCAGCACCCGCTGTTTGCTTTGTTTCATGTCCTTGTTCTGAAGAAATTGCTATCTCCTATTTGTGAATTAGGCTACCTGGCTGTTTGCATTATAGAGTGGGCCAAACTGAGGAATGATTGATGGAGAGCCTTTTTGAGAGGGGTGAGGAGTATAGAAAATGTACCATACTGAAAATTATAATACTCTTCCTGTATGTATATCTTGTATGTGATGTAATACAATGTTTTATTTTTTAACACATTTACAGTCCCTTCCCGAGACACACTGGAGAGGGCCATAAAGAGGCAAATGGCAACTACACACATGCACATTGTCGCTCTATTTATGGGGGAGGGTGATAAGGGGCAGATTGAAGAATATAGAGGAAAGGGGTGGGGGCACAGAGGGGGGAGGTGTGTGTGCTGTAGACAATGTTCTTCAAGTCTGTGTAACCCCACCGTCACCCTCCTCGCCCCCCCCCTTTCCTTGCCATCGGCCCAGCGATTCTCAGCAGGAGCCACTCCAGCTTGGGAAGAGAGTCCCTTCCGGGCCAGCGGGGGGGCTCCTCTATCGATGACACGATGGCGGGCCACTTTAGGTTTGCGGTACATGGAACGCTGAGAAAAAAGAGGGGCTTGGTGAGGAGTTGACACAGATCATGCGTTTCTCCCGTCCATTATGTCAGACGGTGTGAAGTGACAGGCGAAGTGACGTTTTGGAAAACCATTGGATCATCTGGCTTTTGATGGCAACAAATGTAGCAGAAATAGCCATGGGGGGGTCGTTGAGGGTTGGGTTCCGGTGGACTGAGATGAGTTCCAGAGTTCACTTTAAAACCTATACATGTAGCTGTGATGGGTATGTTTGTTTTCAGCTATTTTATACGTTTTTGTGACACCCGTGACTGTCCCTACATTTCATTTATCATTCAATTCATTCATTGGAAATATTTCAGACATAGTTGGGTGTGGTGATTAATCACGATTAATTAGTTTAAAAAAAATCTGTGATTAATCTGATTAAAAATTTTAATCATTTGACAGCCCTAGTTATTTTTTTTCCCCATTCAAAGTTCACGAACGTGCTCATTATTAGAAATGAGCCGGATACTTGTTATGAACTGTATCTCAGGGGTGGGCAAACTATGGCTCTGGGGCCATATCCGGCCCGCCAAGTGTTGAAATACGGCCCGCACGTTCTTTTCAAAGTATTTAATTGAAACTTGACATACAACCTGGAATCATGGCTTGAGTCAACCTTTTGATGGTTTAGGTAGCATTTTTTTTAAAAATAAATTTGGTTATTTGATGTGGTTTTCTGTTTATAAAGTGCTCCTGAAAAATCTAGCAACAATAATTTCAGGTGGACTGTTAGAATTATATGTGTAAAATATATATAGTCTGGCCAGCCGTCAATTTTGTTAAATCAATGCAACCTGTGAATCGAAAAGTTTGCCTCCCCCTGCTGTATCTGTTACGGATAATGCATTTTTGCTGGATATGAAACCAGAACATTTTTTCATCATATGTTTGAAGAAAATGCTCATTATGTTTGTATTTATGGCTCTGCGTTCATCACAATAACTCCACTTTATTAGGTTTTCTTCAGCTCGCCTCTATTTTGGTTTGAGTCTAAAGTTACTTGGTAAAGTTCTATATATAAGAATATAAAATAATATAATATATATAATATAATATAATATAATATAAGAATTTTGTTACATTTCAGTTGGCTTTACACAGACAGTGGTAACGATAACCTGCATTGACTGGACACAACATGAGGTAAACTTGCACAGTAGCACAAGAGTGGCATCAAACATCCTGCATGTACGGCTCATTATGCTCATTTTTCGACCCTTTGAAATTGATTTATGGTCTCCTATAGAGCAGTTAGATGCAATAACCCATACAGAAAACTGAGTGTGAATGGTTGTTTTTTTTTTGTTTGTTTTTTGCACTGCATTTGACTGGCGACCAGTCAAGGGTCGCCCTGCCTCTCACCATAAATCAGCTGGGATAGGCTCCAGCATACCCCCACGACCTTAGTGAAGATAAGCACCATAGAAAATTAATGGATTGATGGATTGTGGCCGGATTATTCCTTTATAAAACAGTCCCAGGAAAATGTATATGAGGCAATGCACCAAGTTTGTCCATTTCAGAAACTTGTCTGTTGATAATGAGAAGCCAAAAGTGTGACGCTGGAGGCTGCATAATGTGCCACTAAACATATGTGAGCCTGTCCAGAAATGTAAGCACTCGTGAGTAAGTGATGATAATGATGGCAGAAGAGGAATCTATTAGCCCTTCCGTTTTTGCATGCTTAATAATCAGATTAATTCAATGACACTAATTTAGAGCAAATGATGGGCCCAATGGTGTTAATTCAACCTGTGTTTCCAGATGCTCATTTCTAAACAGCTAAGTGAACTAGCTAATCACACCCCACCATCTGGGAATTCCCCTCCGAGGCAGCAATAGGAGGCGGGCGCCGTAATACGTTTTAAGGACGGCGACTGATGGCGACTGATGACTGCCTGCATCTAAACATATTGAAGCTGACGTTTCATGACCGTCTTTTTTTGACAAATTAGAGGTAAAAGTGAGTGCCTTGGTTGTTAAATCCCCTTCATTTAAGGTCTTAATGCAAATGGAAGTGTTTTGCATGAAGGTAAATAAGGTCAGTGTGGCTATGTTAACAATTAGCATGTCTCACAGGTGGAATTCTGAAAACATTGCTTCAAGATGCTTTTGCTTCACTGAGAATCACTCAACAAAGATAACTGACTAATTTATCCCCCCAAATCTTTTTTTTTTTTTTTTTTTTTTTACCATGTATAAAAAAAAATCATGCAAATGAAGCAGGTTCTCAATTGGAAGACACAGCGTTTCGGTGACATTAATCAAAGAAAAATATGCAGACAAAGGTGACAGTAATCCCAATACTCATGCATAAGTGGCACAGCTGTGATTCGGCTCACTTCATAGTTGAACATGTGCGGATTGCAGCAAAAAATGGAAATTCTATACATCTGTAAAAGCGCCCTCTCTCATTAATTTTTATTTTAGCTCACGGTGATCAAGTGGCTACTGACTTCTTTTTTCACACTTACATGCTCCTGCCTTCCAATTACAATAACGCAATTACATGTAACTGTTGGTTTTTCCATTAACACATAAAGTTGGCACGGGAGAGCGGATTTTGAAAAAAAAAAAAAAAAAAGTCAGAGTTTTTCAGTAAAGAAAAACTCAACCTGTTAAAATAATCAGCAGTCTTGTATATGATATGTATAGTATATATTATAAGGTTATCCTTACCTGAGATAACACTATATCCACCTGCACGGTCATTATTCTATTCTATCAAACTTTATTAAATAAGTATCCCTGTATAGTGAAATTGAAGTGTGTTCCAATCTAGCCTTCATGCTGGAATTTAGACTAGCTTCAATGCTAATGAGCTGTGCATTACAGTTCACTTTATCCACTGTTTGCATGTACGGTAACCCAATTTTTCACAGTTAATTGCTTCCATATCTGACCATGATAACTCGATGTCCGCATTTCTAAATGAAATATTTTTGTTAGAGCATAAAAAGCCTGTTTGCAACATTTGAAATACGATTTTAGCATTATTAGAGCCCTCTAGACATGAAATAGCAGCCCTATAGGCACCTTTACACTTGTACTATCTAACACAGTTGACATACTATTTTTTTCATAGGTTGGCTGTTCCTGCGACTTATACTCCAGAGCGACTTATGAATGAAAAAACTGTTTATGTTACATAAACACTGGACACCTTTTCTGTTTATGTTTGTTTTTTGTGTAGCTGAAAAAACATTGTGTTAGCATATCTGACACGTATTCAGCCTGTTCTCTATTCTTTTATTGTTAGAACTTGCCTTCCAAGAGGACGTAATGTCTGTTAAGTCTGTTAAGTAGTGTGTAAAATAAATTCATTCATTCATTTTCTACCACTTATCCTCACGAGGGTCGCGGGGGTGCTGGAGCCTATCGCAGCTGTCTTTGGACGAGAGGTGGGGTACATCCTGGACTGGTGGCCAGCCAATCACAGGGCACATATAGACAAACAACCATTCACACTCACATTCATACCTATGGACAATTTGGAGTCGGCAATTAACCTAGCATTTTTTTGGAATGTAGGAGGAAACCGGAGTACCTGGAGAAAACCCACACATGCACGGGGAGAACATGCAAACTCCATACAAAGATGGCCAAGGGTGGGGAAAGACAAAATAAGAAACCAAAAAGTTACCACTTCCACACAAAATAGGAGGAGAACTCATTCATTCATTCATTTTCTACCACTTATCCTCACAAGGGTCGCGGGGGTGCTGGAGCCTATCCCAGCTGTCTTCGGACGAGAAGCGGGGTACACCCTGGACTGGTAGCCAGCCAATCACAGAGCACATATAGACAAACAACCATTCACACTCACATTCATACCTATGGACAATTTGGTGTCGCCAATTAACCTAGCATGTTTTTGGAATGTGGGAGGAAACCGGAGTCCGAGGGTGGACTCGAACTCGGGTCTCCTAGCTGTGAGGCCTTTAGAAAGTAAATTTTGCATAATGTGAGATTTTAAATTGAGTGCAGCTGCTGCCAATTAAACTTAAAATAACATGTCTTTAAAATAACACTAAATCTATGAGGAAGAAATTAAAAATGGAAGAAAAATATTCCATTATTGTTGATAACAATCTATACCACTGATTTCCATTATTTCCATACAGTGGTTACGTGTATAAAATGTGCCTTTACAAAGTTATGTTCTCTCAAACCCTGTTGCAGTGATGCGTCAACAGTCTTTACCATATCCAATATTATGTATTGCACCTGAAGTAGCACTGCAGAAGTTGACCGAATTCAAATAAAGGGAAAGCTTAAATGCAGGTGACACCTGTCAAACTCACTTCAGCCTGCTTGTATGTGTTTTTTGGTCTGGTTAATGATGAGTGATATGGACACGAGATCATCGTAATTATCTCCCGCCGTCTCTTGCTCTGTACACATCTTCATTAGCTCAGCCAGCCTCGGCTCGACATAGAACGGCCATGTACTATCCCTTGGAGTGTGAAATTTCCCAACTGCCTATTTTTGTCCTCTGACGCCTCAACCTGGGCTCACCTAAGCTCTCCGCTGAGCACCGCAACGCCGCCTAATCCCCTCCAAACAGAGCTGTCAAGCCAGCCTGCAAACAGAGCTCACCGCTGGCTCTCTCTGCGTGAAGGGAGACGACCAACATCATAACAAAGGGTGTTTATGGAAAAATAGATGCTGGCGCAGCCGACCAGAAAGGGCTTAGCAGTGATCAGACCCCGCTCCCACCTTTATCCTTCACCGTTCACATTGAAATGCAAATATCCAGGCAGGGTTTCCACCCGTGTGCCACTCACAAATTGAAAAGCAGTTTTTATCTATGCAAATGCAAGCATGGTAATTGAAGTTAATCAATCAATGCTAGCTTTCACTAAAACCTTGAACATGATTGAATAAAGTAATTATCATTCAGGAGAAAATGATGAAGTTGTAGACAGCGTGAACCTTATTAAAGAAGGATTTTGAGTCACAATGGCTTAATTTAGCCAGCAGCCCCTTTTGTGTCGCTCTCTACTTTCTCTTCACCCCCTCTTGTCTTTGCATCCTTTATCACTCACCGATCTATCCCTCTCTTCTTAAATATATAACGATCCGCATCTTGGCTGATGCAGGGTACAGTCAACTGGTAGGAATATCTCTTACCAGTCAAATATGTCTGACCACTTGTGGTAAATGGCCACTTGGGGATATTTGGGGATACTTTCATACTGGGATACTTTATTGTTTATTGTTTACTTTAGGGTATTACTGCACAATCCGATCAAAACACTCTTGACATATGTTTATAGGTTCAAATATTGTTCACCAGCGTGTCAGTCTAAGGTCACTTGAAAATGTATTGGGAGCAAAAACAAAAGTTCATTCATTCATTCATTTTCTACCGCTTTTTCCTCACGAGGGTCGCGGGGGTTGCTGGAGCCTATCCCAGCTGTCTTTGGACTGGTGACCAGCCAATCACAGGGCACATATAGACAAACAACCATTCACACTCACATTCATACCTATGGACAATTTGGAGTCGCTAATTAACCTAGCATGTTTTTGGAATGTGGGAGGAAACCGGAGTACCCGGAGAAAACCCACGCATGCACGGGGAGAACATGCAAACTCCACACAGAGGGTGGAATTGAACTCGGGTCCCCTAGCTGTGAGGCCTGAGTCGTAACCACTCTTGCCGTGCAGCCTCAAATCTAAATACTGTACATTGTAATTAACGGAATGTACCACCTTATTTTTTCATACGCATACACCAACAGCCAGAGCGAGGTAGCAAAAAGGAGGTAACACCCCTGTTCTAAATATTTGTAATTGCATATTCTGTATTTAATATTATGCAGGTTTATTAACAGTTCCAGATAAAGTAGTTTTAAATCAGGCTAAAATATACTAAACATTAAAATTCTGCACAGGACTTGAGTAGTAGTGCTAATTAATACCTTTGTGACAGTGTCAGTCATAACCAAACATCATTTTCTCTTAGTTGTGAGGGTGTACCTAATGTTGTGGCCAGCAGGTGTACACGGAAAAATTGTACATGACATATTTTTTCCAAGATCAGAAACCAAGCCTCTATGACTTATAGAGTATAAAAATGACAGTAGTACATAATTGTTGGGGTGGGGAAAAAAGATGTTAGCGTCATCCATTTTTAAATGAAGGTGTCTCCCACCCCCTTACTTTTACCCCCCCATCCTCACCTGTCATCCCGGGCATCGGTAATTGAGACTTCCAGGGTGCTGCGGCGGGCTACCTTAGTGTCGCTCTCCACGCTGCAGCCCTCACGGCTGGGGCTAGTTAAAGGCCTCTTCGGTTTGTCACAGAGTTTAATATGCACCCTACATAATTATGCAGGATTCACAGTGCTATCAAACTGCAATTCAAATTAGTTCAGGATTAAAGGCACAGAACAGTACTGGTTCCTTAATTGCATTGTACTGTGCTGATCACATTCAAATACCCATTACTCATTCCCTCTGCGGAGCAATAAGTCAGAGGGATTAATACTGAGGCAGGTGACAGGGCCAAGCCATTAAAAGGCAGTTATGCAGAAAGCATGGCTGGTTTTATTCACGTTAATGAAATCAGCGAAATGAAACTGTAATAGATTTATCAAAGCTCAGATGGATTTGCAGTAAATCAGTTTGATTCAGGCAATCAAACTGGACAATGGAGATAGTTTTCAGCTACAGTGGTGGATATCAGGCAGCGGCATGTGAGAAGCGCTGATATTCTTCTTCGGAGGATTTGGTGAACGCCCCGGTGCCGAGACGCTATTCCCACAGCAGGGCCTGCTCGTTTTTGTGGGCCAAATGGTGCCAGAGGCTGATAAAGAACCGACTGCCTGCCTGGTTTTCTACGCTGCCTCGCTCCTTCTTCAATTTATGGGCCGTGTGTCGCCAATTCTGGCTTGTTCTACAGCTCACAGGCGTGTGCGTATTAGAACCTAAATTCACTTACATCAAACGGATTAGTGGGGAAATCCATCCGTCTGAGCTCCACTCATGGCGCTGCGCTTCCGCTGCTCCAAAATGTAGCGTAAGACGAACACAACTATTTGCATGAAATCCTTCAATGAGACACATTTCTGCATTTTATCCAGCAGCTACAAATGATGGCATTTTGTCCTCTTCCTGAAATAAAATGATTAAATGACCTGAGCTCAAACGACATTATTTTTAAATGCGTTCTTAATGAGTCCTCCACTGTAAAGTATAAATTCTGATTACATCCAATTAACCCCAATCAGAATCACCTAATCTCTAGCCCCTTTTTTTATTTAATGGTTCGCTGCAGATTCAACCATTGATTAGGCTGAATGAGCAGCGCTCCTAAATGACCACCTATAAGGAGATGGGAACTGTTAGCCTTAATGGCGACAGGGTGCCCATTACACCTGTGTGTGCACAACGTCCCGCTTTTAACCGGCTAGATCAACTTTTATATCCAGGGCTTGACGGGCACCCGTCCACATTGATTTAGACTTTAGAGCGCTGACTTGAAAGGGAAAATTTGAAGACGAAATCTCCCATCCATGAAGGCTGCCTCATTATTTTCTAATTACATTGTACAGTATTTAGGTCCTCCAGTAGGCATGTATAATTATACACCGTGTCTTTGACATTTGTGCACATTAGAGACTCTTTAAAGCGACTCTTTTAGCTTTTTAGTCAAAAATATGTTCATTCATTCATTCATTTTTTACCGCTTTTCCTCACGAGGGTCTGGACTGGTGGCCAGCCAATCACAAGGCACATATAGACAAACAACCATTCACACTCACATTCATACCTATGGACAATTTGGAGTCGCTAATTAACCTAGCATGTTTTTTTGGAATGTGGGAGGAAACCGGGGTACCCGGAGAAAACCCACATATGCACGGGGAGAACATGCAAACTCCACACAAATATGGCCAAGGGTGGGGAAAGACAAAATAAGAAGCCAAAAAGTTACCACTTCCACACAAAATAGGAGGATAACTCATTCATTCATTAATTTTCTACCACTTATCCTCACGAGGGTCGCGGGGGTGCTAGAGCCTATCCCAGCTGTCTTCGGGCAAGAGACAGAGTACACCCTGGACTGGTGGCCAGCCAATCACAGGGCACATATAGACAAACAACCATTCACACTCACATTCATACCTATGGACAATTTGGAGTCGCCAATTAACCTAGCATGTTTTTGGAATGTGAAAGGAAACCGGAGTACCCGGAGAAAACCCACGCATGCATGCGGAGAACATGCAAACTCCACACAGAGATGGCCGAGGGTGGAATCGGACTCGGGTCTCCTAGCTGTTAGGCCTGTGCGCTAACCACTCGTCCACCGAGCAGCCCCAACAGTTAACATTTTCTTTAACAATATGCCATCACTTTTTATAGTACTTTAAATAGCGACATTTTGACAAATATTTCCTATGGTTTGAAGTACAATTCAACATTTAAAAAACTGTACACAGTGCACAAAGAAAAACAAACAACTGGTGAAGTTAACACTGGTTATTTACAACAAGCTTCTGCAACACGCCTGTTTATTCTTTGCGTCCGTCGTTCCGGATGAAGATAAAACTGTGTGCAACTGCACGAGAGCGACAATGAAGATTAGTAATAAAAGCAATAATCTATTGAACAAGAAGTATCCTCCAGTGTTCCCATTGGCAACAGACATCAGGATAAGCCCTCCCACATACACGGTCTTGAGGATTTCACTCTTCTTTTGAGGACTTTTGCATTGCATAATACCCAAATGGCAGTGCACAACAATCTGTAGATTAACAACAACAACAACTATGTATTAGAACTCCCTGGCTTTAACAGTTTCACAAGTCCTCACTCGTCGCACAATTGTACAGTCGGGAGCTTTGTTAAAACAAAGATGCCGCCGCTCTCTTAATAAAAGCAGCCACAGTCGACATGAGCAGTGGATTAACCAGATGGGTGCTGCAGATGCACAATACGTCTTTGAAACAGCCTTCATCTACAATTGTCTCGCCACATACAAACACACGAGGTCTTAACTTTGACAGTGTGCATAAGAAAATAATTGCTTTATTTATAGTTGGTATGAAATTAAGCACGCGTAATAGCCTGGGACAGTACGGTTTAATCAACCCCCGTGATTCATGCTCACAATCCACACCGCAACTGAAAGCAGTGCACATTAAATACATTCCCTTATTACTCTATAAACGCAAGTGGCCAGGCGCACAAAACCCAGGTAATAAATTGCTGGTAATAAAAACACCAACTGCACAGACAGATACAGAAATTGAAAGCCAGCAACAAACACAACATGCCACTCGACTTAATAAAGTGCAACACAATTACAGTTCTTGGCTCCGGTCGTATTCACCTTCCACACCAGTTTTGCCAAATGAGCAATGACCAATTATCAGAGCAGAAGCTTAAAATGATTGTATTTTGAGGAAAATGATCATACGTACCCGATTTGTATAACTGGAAAAGCACTCAAACAGCCCAGACCTCCGCCAAGCGCCGACATTCCCCCGATATTGTAATTCACAACAAAATAATATTTACTCATTCATGCACAGGGAGAACATGCAAACTCCATACAAAGATGGCCAATGGTGGGGAAAGACAAAATAAGAAGCCTAAAAGTTACCACTTCCACATAAAATAGGAGGAGAACTCATTCATTCATTCATTCATTTTCTACCACTTATCCTCATGAGGGTCGCGGGGGTGCTGGAGCCTATCCCAGCTGTCTTTGGTCGAGAGGCGTTGTACACCCTGGACTGGTGGCCAGCCAATCACAGGGCACATATAGACAAACAACCATTCACACTCACATTCATACCTATGGACAATTTAGGGTTAGAGTCGCCAATTAACCTAGCATGTTTTTGGAATGTGGGAGGAAACCGGAAAAACTCACGCATGCACGGGAAGAACATGCAAACTCCACACAGAGATGGCTGAGGGTGGAATTGAACCCTGGTCTCCTAGCTGTGAGGTCTGTGCGCTAACCACTCAACCACCGTGCAGCCGAACAAAATAATAATCCTACATTTTTTATATTAGTCTTTGGTATTTTGGAGATTTTTTTTGTAGAAACTTGTTCTGTAGTTTTTTTCCAAGTACTCTGACCAAGTACTTTGTGGTGGAGTTACACAAAAAATGAAAGGAAAGGTATACAAAACTGTGGTGAAACCAGCCATGTTGTTTGGTAGCAGAATTGGAGGTAGTAGAGATGAAGATGCTGAGGTTCTCACTGGGAGTGACCACGATGGATAGGATCAGGAACAAGTACATTAGATGGACATTACATGTTAGAGACCTTGGATGAGATGGTTGGGACATGTCCAGAGGAGAGATAGTGAATATATCGGTAGAAGGATGCAGCGTTTAGAGCTGCCAGGTAGGATGCGTAGAGGAAGACCAAACAGGAGGTTGATGGATCTAGTGAAGGAGGACATGAGGGTAGTTGATCCTAAAAAAATTGGTCCATGTTACAGAATCCTTGAAAATAATTCCTGGAATTAGATTGGATCCCAAAAATTAATCATTAGTCATAAGTCATACCTCAAAAAATACTCCATATAAAGTAAGACAAGGCGTGTTTTTTCAAATCAAGTTCAAAATCAAAAATTCGGTTCCAATTAGCTGGATTTCTGCACTACATGTAATCACAGTGTCAGAGACCTTCACACCTTAACATCCCGCACAGGCATTTGCCATCTCACACATGTAAAGCCCATATCACCGTGATTCTGATAAAGCGTCATCAAGAGAAATAATATAACACATAGCACATTCTCATTATCACTCACCGATGGAAGGAGGAGGAGAAGCCTTTGCTTCATAAAAAATCATGTGATCACAATACATGAATCAAAGGACCCGACCATAGAACTATATCAGAGAAATGAAATGACCTTTGACCTCTTTCACCAAAAGGGGGCTGTGTCTCCGGAGGGTCAATTACCATTTTGCTTTGGCTTGATCTTGTTTGTTTAACTTGACACATTGAAGAAAGACCTGACATTGACATACATTCTGCTGCATTAATGTGTTCCATGTTTGGCATCCATCATTGTCACCAAGCTGAGACGACTAGCAGTGTCACTGGAGAAACGGAGGCAGGAAGGAAGGACAGTTGTTTTAGATCCAATCATAATTATACTCATTCTACTCCTACTGAGCAGATCTGGAATCATTTTTATTATTATTGTTATTGGGAATTTATAAATGTAGGCCTCTTTACGCCCTGTGATTGGCTGGCGACCAGTCCAGGGTGTACCCCGCCTCTCGTCCGAAGACAGCTGGGATAGGCTCCAGCACCCCCCGCGACCCTCGTGAGGGAAAAGCGGTAGAAAATGAATGAATGAATATTAATTATTATTATGATTGTTATTGGGAATTCATAAATTTAGGCCCGTTTACGCTCTGTGATTGGCTGGCCACCAGTCCAGGGTGTACCCTGCCTCTCGCCCGAAGACAGCTGGGATAGGTTCCAGCACCTTTGCGACCCTCGTGAGGAAAAAGCGGTAGAAAATGAATGAATGAATCATTATTATTATTATTGTTATTGGGAATTTATAAATGTAGGCCCCTTTACGCCCTGTGATTGGCTGGCCATCAGTCCAGGGTGTACCCTGCCTCTTGCCCGAAGACGGCTGGGATAGGCTCCAGCACCCCCGCGACCCTCGTGAGGGAAAAGCGGTAGAAAATGAATGAATGAATTATGATTGTTATTGGAAATTTATAAATTTAGGCCCGTTTACGCTCTGTGATTGGATGGCGACCAGTCCAGGGTGTACCCTGCCTCTCGCCCGAAGACAGCTGGGATTTTTGGGAAATTTCACTCTACCAAACGTGTACCATTCGGTCTGCCGGGCAAGGAACACTCAACCTTAATGTGATACACTTTGCACTGTGTGTGTGTCTGTGTGTATATCAAAGATGAGTGCATACTAAGTTGTTCAGTAGAGATGACAAAAGTGCTGCACACTGCAGCTATTAACACTGTACTCCAAGTCCTCTAATTATCACTCTGTTCAAACTCTACTGTTGCATCTGCTTGCACCTTCACTAACAGAAACACTGGAAACCAGGAGCGGCCACAGTGGCTCAGGGACCATTTTCTGCATTTTAAAAAAAAAATTTATGAGCTATATTTTTAGATATTGCACAAATTTGCTTTGTCACTCATAATACAAAGTTTATAAATTGTCGCTTAAGTACTGAGCAAGTGAATCATGAAGGAGAACGAAGAGGCAAGGAGGCAATGTGTTGCTTTTCACACAGGGATAATACATTTATACACATGCAGATAGGGTAATAGTTACATAATGGACATGTTATCTGGTTTCCTGTTTGTAATTAGCTAGCTGTCACAGGGGTGAGTAAGTGAAAGAGTTAAGGAGACGATTACCTTCATTCATTTTCTACTGCTTATCCTCACGAGGGTCGTGGGAGGTGCCGGAGCCTATCCCAGCTGTCTTCGGGCGAGAGGCATGGTCGCCAGCCAATCACAGGGCACATATAGACAAACAACCATTCACACTCATATTCATACCTATGGACAATTTGGAGTTGCTAATTAACCTAGCATGTTTTTGGACACACACACGCAAACTCCACATAGAGATGGCCGAGGGTGGAATTGAACTCGGGTCTCCAAGCTGTGAGGCCTGCACGCTAACCACACGACCGCCGTGCAGCCGAGACGATTACCTATTAGTCCCAATTCAGTACATTAAAACATGCAAGTTTTGAACAACTCATTCATGAATTGCACATCTCTAATATACCCCTTCAATGAGGAGAATCAGTAAGTAAACCAAGACAGAAATTTGGGTCAACAGCCATGAGAACTGAGGGAAAGCATGAAAATATTACACTGTAACAGTATGGAAACATTTTGGACAGCCTGATCCTGTACACGGTACGATTCTAAAACAAGGTAAATTTTAGTTTCAAACTTTTTTTTAAGGTGATGTGTTTAAGGAGTGCACTGAGAAACGTCAGGTCCACGTCTGGGCTGTACCTCCAGTGACTTATTGTGCAGAGAATGACAGGAAGGGCACGGTTTGAGCTGGGCTCAGCAGAATCTTGCTGTATCACAAGCGCTGCAAGGTAGAGAGTGCTGATAAAAGAGCAATACAAACACGACTGCCGACAGGAATAGCAAGATCAAAACAATGCCTATTTAGTGCTCACGCAGGCAGCGTGAATGGCTTTTTGTGTGGCTCTTATTATTGCAATCTCAGTCTAGCAACGGTACAGAGCAAATCTCTGTAATTAACCTATGGTAATGACAAAAGCCAATTTATGGCTCTTAAAGATCAAATGTATTTGGGTTAATGTGAGGTCAATCTAATGCATGCGCGGGAATACCAGAGCTGGGATTGAAGTAGCGGGTTCGGGAGAGGAATTGTGAGTTCACAAACATCTATAATAAATAGACGGGACTAAACAAGATCGTACCAGGCCTGACAAATGATGAAAGCAGATACAGAGCTTGGGAAGTATGTGCAATCAGGTCAAATTGAAGACATTACAAAGTGATGCTGATGACATAAACCATGTCATGCACAAAAATCTAATACGGTGTAATTAGCAGCAAAGTTTCATGTGTTGGGTGGACTTTAAAAAGATATTAAGGGCATAATAATAACAAGCTAAACACTGTGATTGCTTTAAACAACATTTGAGTGAGTATAGACAATATGTATGTCATTCACAAAAACAAAAAGTCAATACAGAAGAGATGATTCTACATTTTTGCAGTCAGCAACAGTTTGTTTGTACAATGGCTGCAAAGCTTAACCCAATTTTACATGCAGTTGTGGTTACCAGCCAACATTTAATATTTGTGTGGGGGGAGGTACTGTTTTGTCCACGCAAAAATCTACCCAATCAAGTTCCATCATTCCATTCTGCCCTTTATTTTTTGTCTGCCACATTTCTCAACCGATTTAAACGAATCAAATCAAAATGTTCAGCTCATTCATTACATGTCGGCTATCAGGACTTTAATCCGAATTCCACAGAGCACCTGAATACCTCATCAGTGCTTAAAAGGAGGAATTAAAGAGACAGATACACAGTTGTTCATTGTTCCACACATGTTCTATGAGCAAATCAATCACACACATAATACAAATTGACTGGACGGTATCTGTGTATAGTGTCCCGACTCTAAAAGAACCACAATCCATTCTTTACACAGACTGGGTCACCAATGTATGGATGCTTTGTCTGGGCACTAAACTGTACAATATTTGGCTGTACGATAGTGTATGGAAAACAAGTATTAAATTAAATTAAATTAAATTAAATTAAATTAAATTAAATTAAATTAAATTAAATTAAATTAAATTAAATTAAATTAAATTAAATTAAATTAAATTAAATTAAATTAAATTAAATTAAATTAAATTAAATTAAATTAAATTAAATTAAATTAAATCCAAAAAAATATAAAAAAAAAATCTCAACTTGATTGCAGTTTAGTTTTCCATCATATGTCCTTCGTTGCTTGGTTGAAAGATGGATTCAGTTTCAAATTCATATGTTACATACGTTTGCAATTTCCTTTAATTTAATTTAATTTATTCATTCATTCATTTTCTACCGCTTTTCCTCACGAGGGTCGTGGGGGTGCTGGAGCCTATCCCAGCTGTCTTCTGGCGTGAGGCGGGGTACACCCTGGACTGGTCGCCAGCCTAATTCAATTCATTCATTCATTCATTCATTTTCAACCGCTTTTCCTCACGAGGGTCGCGGGGGGTGCTGGAGCCTATCCCAGCTGTCTTCGGGCAAAAGGCGGGGTACACCCTGGACTGGTCGCCAGCCTAATTCAATTCAATTCAGCTCTGCTCTGCTCTGCTTATTTTATTTTATTTTATTTTATTTTATTTTATTTTATTTTATTTTATTTTATTTTATTTTATTTTATTTTATTTTATTTTATTTTATTTTATTTTATTTTATTTTATTTTATTTTATTTTAGTTGAAAACTAGGGGCGTACGAAAACTGAGGTTTCACTGTATTTTGTATTTTGTGTGCTCCCTTTTTGTCAGAATGCACGCTGCTGATTGCAGAAAGTGTCTTGCCACAATGTGGTTGGACAAACAAAAAAGTTTTGCTCCAAATTCAACCTTGGCGGCCAATGTAAAGTTGCGACACTTTACTATTCATTAGATACACACTTCATTGTGTGTTTGATGTCCCTCACTTTGGTTATTGCCATAAATGACATTGTGTCATCTGCCCCACAAAACTGATATATGAAAAGCCTGACTTTTCGCATCCTCTCCAGATGTGGGGGCCACCTGGACAAAAGCAGAGACAAAACCTGGCATCGGTTATTCAGCCAGACTCCAAACAGAGCCTGCTGACAGATCGCGGCTCCTGGAGCATTTTGCTGCATTTAAATAGCACCTTTTGATATGAGATCAATACGCCGGATTAACAGTCTGGTCACTCATGGGCAGATGCTGCTGGGAGAGACAGCATGCTTTGACTGTGATACATTATTTGGCAGAACTAAACAAAGAAGTTATTTCAATTCCAATGGTTTTGTTACTTTTTTCACTAAAGGTCAAGCGCTGTCAAAAATATCAGCATATTGACCTTTTTAAACATTCCAGAAACATTGGGATCACAGATTATGCGTCCTTCCTCTCTTTCTGGCCCACAAAGGGTTAAAACTCATTCACACCAAAGTCGCCGGGGTTGCACGTCTGTATGCTCCTCGTGTGCAGGTCATTGTACTCTTCATTTCAAGTCTCACATGGCATCCAGTGCCCAGGTGATGAGTTTGAATTACCGGGAGGTTGCACCGGATGACAGCATGCTTTGATACCACTTCAGGAGATGTGTTCACTTGTCACTGACATCTGCAGTTGTCCCTGTTGGATCTGCCTTGCAAACAATGTCGAGTAACAGCTCCCGTTTCACGTTTCAACAACCATTTTATCATATCTTCTGAAGCGACAATACTTAGATATGGAGTAGTCAGTGTACAGCTTGAACTGATTAATGATTAAACACACAGCCATTATTGTTTAAATCTATTCTCAATTTATAGAGCACAAGAAAAAGGAAGCACTTACTTCAAGGACCATCCTGCTATAGCAGGGGTCTCAAACATGCAGCCCGTGGGCCAAATGTGGCCCGCAGGACACTACTTTGAGGCCCCCTCCTTGATATGAAAGTTTAATTTTTGATATGGATGCTGTATGGTATCATGTACCCAGAAAAAAAAGTATTACGTTTGATTAATGTTCATGTTAAAGGTTAAATAACTGTTAATAGTTATCCTCCCTATCCGTGTGGAAGTGGTAAGTTTTTGGCTATTTAAGTTTAAAGGAAATAACTTGAAGGCTACCGTTTAGGTCGCTGGCTCTCTCGTTTGTGAGTTAGCATGTGTCTCAAGACCCTGCAGTTGCGCAATATGTTGTAAACAAAAAGAGTATAAATGTGACTATAGTCGTGTTTTGTCATGTCTACAGGGCTCTAATAATGCTTTGTTCATTTTAAATTGAAAAAAATAATTTGTCTACCCACCAACTATATGTGGTTTCTTAAGTTTTTATTATTTGCCGTTTATTATTATATTTATTTATTACTGATTGATTGATTTTCTTTATTCTTGATTTGTTTATTTATTTTTCATCTTATTTTGTGCAGAAAAATAAAAATGAAGCTATTTGAGAACAGTGGAATGTTTTATCTGAGCTGTTATTGTAGAAAATCGGAACCAAAGCCCAGCCTTGCCCAGACCCTAGCTCCAGTGGCCCCCCAGGTAAATTGAGTTTGAGACCCCTGTGCTACAGTTTATTAAACTCAATTAGAAATAGAAATAACCCAAACTCAAACATTTTTTTTCTTTGGTACTTGAGAGCAAAACAAAGAGGCTGCTGAGCTGCAGGGGAAAGTCTGACTTCATGACAGAAGACATGCAATGTCAAGCAAAAACAAAGCGGTGTGTTTCTTCTCAAACGCTAACAGTTTGGTGGATCAAAGTGTGTTTTCATTTGAACTGAATATCAACGACAGTCACTAAATCGAAGAATTGTATCTTATTTCCACTATGCAATTCTTTTTTTTTTTGTGTTAGCTTTCTGGTATCATCTCTTATGTTAACGGGTCGGTTTTGACCCATGTATTAAATCAGCTATAAAATACACTAAAAACAATAAGTTACCATCAAATGTGCTTCTCATGTCTTGGTTACCTTCTTAGGCTTCCTCATCCATGAAAATGTTGGTTTTAATACTTTTGGTGTGGGCATGTAGGCCTTTTTTTGTCACTATACTCCTCGATTTCAATTTCCAAAAATAGTAAAATGAACGTCAAAAGAATCATATTAATAAATCGAAGGTTCTTTTGTTACCTGGATATTACTGAGGGATTTCAAACAGCTTCATTACCAGCAACTTCTTCATCTGACTCGCATCATCTGTGTCTTCTGGATCATACGCCACGATGTCCTCCTGCTCATCTGCTCATCATTGTCACCAAAAATTTGGTCCAGATCCTGGTTCACTTCTTGTCATTCTTTCCATGATCCAAAATGTAAATATGAAATGAGCCAGTCAAATGAGTGAATTCACGTCACATGTCTGGACATTGTTTTTATGCTGGTATACTGGAAAAACGGTCAAAATGAGAATCTCCTGAAGTTTACATTACATTTGTCATTGTGTTGGCTTATTGTACACTTATCTCAAAATATTGCTTTATAATCATATTATTATAACCGTGTCGAAACCGACCCTAACAATACAGTGGTCATACTTTCAACCAGACCATTTTGAAATTTAGTAAAAATTATTTTTTTGGTTTTATTTTGTTGAAATAGAGTTTCCAGACAAAGTCAAAAAGCCTTAATCTAATAAACAAATGTTATGTGATTCTTTTTATGCATTAAAATGTAAAACGGGTCAGAGGAAGGTTAAAGGACAAAATAGACTCCAGGTCACTACGAATGGTGCAAGGACAGCAAGTCAGTTAACTTGCGGTTGCCTAAAGTAAGAGAGAGCACACTTGCAGATTACAAGCTGCTGAAAAGCTGTACATTATCCTCTCATGAAAATAAACAGCTGCTGCATCACAACAACCTCAGCTCATTTGTGTCTTATAACGTACTGACATATAAAAGATTAAATATTAATACACTATTGTATATTGATTGGAAAAAATAGCTGCCACCATAATGGCCCGGTTGATATTTCTGAATCAAACAATGACAAACTCGTTACCAAAGGTCATTTTTTAAACATTTATAGCGGCTGAGTAGCAGTGGAGCAGGAGGCCTCGCATGGGCAATAAACAATGAAGACATGCAGATGAAGACGGCGCATATTTGTAGCTGCTCCAAATGTAAGTTATGCATGATAAACATCTCTGGAGGTATATTAACCCGCCGCGATTGATTCAACAGCCCAATGGATTATTTTGAGGTGTCTCAGGATGCATTTCAAGACGGACAAGGATCAGCAAGGTCACAAAAAATATGGGTACAATTAAAAAAATTCAAAATTATTGTAAAATGACAAGAAAATGTTACAACTTCCATAATATGCAGAAAATTAGGGAGAAAAATATGAATGTCCAAGATATCGGATCATATCAGTATCGTTTCTGTCTATAATGATACTGACAAGCCAGCGCTTCATACAGCTGCATGCTTCCATGGTGTGAAAATTATTCTAATTTAATTTAACGACAAAACTAAAAAAAAAAAAAAACAGCAAAATTTGAAAAAATCTGCAATAATTTTACAGGAATAAAGTCAAAATATTAAGAGAAAAAACCTGCCATGTAACGACAAAAAGTAAAAAAATAAAATATAACGAAGACTATCATTTTAGTAGCATGAATTGGAAATATTATAGAAATTTTTTTTGAAGTATAATATAACAAACATAACAAACAAAACGTTGAATGTAGTTTGTTTTTTTTTCAAAATTATATTATAATGTTACGAGAATAAAGTCAAATGACATAGTCATAATTACCAGAAGAAAACATCACAAATGGAAAAATATATATATGTTAAGTTACTTTTAAGTTACTTACTTTTTTTTACAGTTACTGATTGCAAAAGTACCAGATGGAGGGGTAGGATTTAATAAGCTTTGCTTCTTCCTACTCCTTTTGGACATGTGGAACTGTGAACTGATTATGTGATGCATTCAATTGTAATCTGATGCATGTTCAAATGAAATTAAACCATTACTAAAAAACTAAAACTAAACTAAAAAACAGCAAAATTTGAAAAAAATCTGCAATAATTTATAGGAATAAAACCTGAAAAAAACCTGCCATGTAACTATAAAAAGTAAAAAATAAAATATAACAAAGACTATCATCATTTTAGTAGCATAAATTAAAAATATTAAAGAATTGATTGAATATAGTTCTATTTTTTTTCAAAATTAGGTTATTATGTTACGAGAATAAAGCCAAATGATATAGTCATAATTTCCAGAAGAAAACAGCACAAATGGAAAAATATATATATGTTAAGCTACTTTTAAGTTACTTACTTATTTTGGTCATATCACCTCATACTGCAGTACGTGACAAAAATAAAATCAAATAAAAAAAATTAAACTATATTAGGAAAGCAGGAAGTGAACAAATGTAACAGTTACTGATTGTAAAAGTACCAGATGGAGGGGTAGGATTTAATAAGCTTTGTTTCTTCCTACTCCTTTTGGACATGTGGAACTGTGAACTGATTATGTGATGCATTCAATTGTAATCTAATGCATGTTCAAATGAAATAAAACCATTACCGTAACCATTACTCAGTTATCCTCTTGTGGAAGTAGATAAGACAAAAAAGAAGGTTCTTCAGACATGTAGGCTCAAAAAGATTGAAGGGGAAATATTCAGTGACGAGAAAAAAAACATCTTTTTCATACCACAATTGTGGAGGCCGAGAGTGCCACACTGATGCTTCCTTTGTTCGTCTGACTCATAATCGGGGAATGGGACTGTTGTGTACCACAAAAAACCACAAAGATCGTCCATTCTAGGCTAGCAGGAATCTAACAAAGGGAGTGTTCAAACGTTGGAGTCAGTAAAGTGTCCAGAACAGTCAAGTGAGGATCCACTGTATGGAATGAAGTGTCACTATGCGAAGCCGTGGAAGGAAAAGAACTGAGCGAGACACTGACTGTCCACAGTCTGTGGTAGAGCTGTAGGTCCTCTGAGGTGTCACCTTCACACATTGTGACAAAGCCCTCTGGTATGACCCTTCTTCACACCCCGTATCCTCGCTTCTTCTTCTTCTTCGACAAATGAGTGAAAACCCGCACCCGGGCACTACCACAGGCAAGGACGGAGACCCGCGTGGACTCCGCCAGTCACAGCGTCTTCCTCCATCACTTCACACTTAAATCTCCTTTACTACAGTCCCCTTTCTTTTTCTCTGTTGTTTTTCTTCGGCTCCGGGGCTCTCGCTGCTCATTTAATGTCCACGGGACTTTAACCATCGCCCAGACATACGCCACATGTCAGGCTGCCTGTCTGTGGCCACACCGCCTGAAGGTAAATAGTAGTGTGAGTCTTCAACTGCAGAACCACTATGACAACCAACCAACACTTCCTCTGTTCTTATTCATCATCTATCAACACAAAGGCATAATACCTTTTGGGAACCTTTGTCGTTCCCTAATTCCTGTCCCAGTTGTGTAGTTGTGTAGATTAGAGGTTTGGTTGTGTAACACATTTTGGAGAAACCATACAAAGGTTCAAAGAAATAGTTGTTGTACTAATTGTCTGTACCCCTAGTGTCTGTGTACCCCTTTAAGGAACTACTCCGCTACTTAAATTTGCGTGCCTATGACAGGAAAAGTAGGAATCATGTGTTGCACTCATGGAAGAATAGAATATGGAACATTCAATGAGGCGGAGTACACCCTGGACTGGTGGCCAGCCAATCACAGGGCACATATAGACAAACAACCATTCACACTCACAGTCATACCTGACAATTTGGAGTCGCTAATTAACCTAGCATGTTTTTGGAATGTGGGAGGAAACCGGAGTACCTGGAGAAAACCCACGCATGCACGGGAGAACATGCAAACTCCACATAGAGATGGCCGAGGGTGGAATTGAACTCTGGTCTCCAAGCTGTGAGGTCTGCGCGCTAACCACACGAACGCCGTGCAGCCCAAATATGGAACATAGATTAGATAAATACGTATGTGTAATAAACAATAAATGAATATAATTTTTTTTCTGAAAATGCTAATCTGCTAATAAAATGGCTAATAAAATCGGAACAGTCAGCTATGAAATAATCAGATTTTGACCCTCAAAAATTTTTAAATAGTTTTACATGTGTAAAACAATTCTAAATGCATATAAATCGCAATTGAAAGGGATAAATAAATTAACATTAATAAACATTAAATAATTTATTTGACTTGACACGTGGCAAAGACACAATGTGGTAGCGAGACACCACAAGAACACCATCTTCTTTGGTCACTTTGAGTTATGTACTCGTTCCTGATCCTATCCATCCTGGTCACTCCCAATGAGAACCTCAACATCCGTATCTCGTGTCTTTTCCTCAATTAAATTATTGTTATTTATTCTAAACTATTTAAATTATTTGTACAAACTACTGTTTACACTGTACATTGTTCATATTTGATGTAATCTATTTATTCTCCACATTATTATTTATTATTTATTATTACACGGGAGCCAGGCAACGACATTTCGTTGGCAATTTCACTGCTGTGTGATTGTGCAATGACAATAAAGAAAGTCTATGTTTATGTCTATGTCAAAGGCACTGTCCCAATAACTCATAGCAAAACAGGAAGGTGGCATCTGTGTGGTGTCTTGCTGCCACATTATGTCTTTGGGAACTCAAGAATTGATTTAACCCTTTTAGTCATCATTTGTCAGTATTTATTTGTATGTCAAATTGTCAAACTATAAAAATGTGTTTTGTGTAAAAAAAAATTGTCTTACTTGAATGGTTTAATTGATTTAATTTAATGGGAGAATTTGACTCTGTTAGCGTCCATTTCGGTCAGAATTAATGATGCTAACCAAGGTTCCGCTGCAGTATTAAATTGCATACTATATATAGCTTTAGATAATACACCGTATATACGTGCATTGGCAATGTGCTGCAAATCAGCTACGGACAGAAATTGAGTAAGCAGTCATTTTAGCATCGGGAAGGTCCAAGCTAATTTTCGGAAATGTGAAAGTGAGAAACAAGCTTCTCACGGACTAATCTTGTGCTGAGTACAACCATGATAATGATGATGGATTAGAAATACACCAGCGTATTGGGATTACAGTGCGATTAACTGGCCGAGGGAGGGGGGAGCGGAGGGGGACTGAGGAGGCAGACCTGCATCAAGCTAATCAATCAAATAATCGCGACAAGCCCTTGTCTCGTGGAAACAATTAGACCACTTCTCTGGAATCAATACCCCTGCATTCTGTTTAGATACCCACTGGTCACTCCTTCAATAAAGCCTCCACTGATTTTGATAAGACCGCCAGCCGACTAGGGCCATTTGAGGCTCGGAGTGGGAACCAAATACATCACACAGGCTCCAGGAAGGGCTCATAAAAATTGCAAATCGAAAACAATATAATTTAATGTGGCAAAGGTTATTTTTTTCCACTTGTTCATCATCAAGTGTCCCGTGTGAATTCATAGCTATAAAGGTGCTCTGTCGAGTGTTTGGGGGCAACAGACGGGACATTATGATATTGGAAAGAAAACAAAAATAAGCATGAAATCAAAAGGTTTCATAAAGTTGCTCTACGAGAAATAGTCCATGCTAGTGGAGGTGTCTCCCGCTCCTAGCACAGCTCCCATACATAATTAAAGCGGGAATTTGTATCTGTCTGCACTCTGTGGCCTCCTGATGAATTAATATCTGGGTGGAAGTGCTACACAGCCATCAGATTAGCTCATTTATTTCTGTCAGCTGCTTGCTCCATCAGCTATTTGTAAATCAGAGAGAGTCAGGGAGGGGGGGGGCTGGAAGGCAGTAGAGGGGGTCCGGATTTTTGAGATTGTTGGACGTGTATTTATTATCATAAATGGCTGTTATGAATTAGGTCTGATTCCTATAGTGCCTCAAGTGCAAGTGTGCAGTGATGACTCATTTTTTTTTCCTTCTGGAAAACGACGTTGGAATTCTGGTTGTTTACATTGCATGTGACGGCGTCCTGTGGCACGTCATCTAAAAAACACATTTATTTACATTTGATGAGAAAAGAAGGGAAAAAGTACCTTTGAACCTTGGTTAAGATAAGATAAGATGGGGAAAAAAAGTGGGGAAATTTGCATTGCACAGCAGCAAGAGTACAGAATCAGTTAAGCAGTACAAAATACAAAATAAAAAATATAAAAAATAAACAATATAAACAACCCAAGTATTAACAAATCAACAATTGTACCCAGAGTTATATACACATACAGTTTGCAGATAATATGAAATGAGATTAACGATATGACCAGCATCATTAATTAATTCTAGAAATAACCGAAACTGATGCTAATAATTCTAAATGCATATAAATACATACATTTCTGATCAAACTTATAAGTTCAGTTGATAAATTGCAAGAATTTATATTTTGTACTGCTGCATTTGGTTACTGGACTGTGATTGGTACCAGTATCAACTTTCATCAGGGCCAAGGATCATTCCCTATCTTGACGGACATTTTTTTTTGGGGGGGGGGGGGGGGTCTACCATTTGACGCGTTTTTTCCATAAACTTCAGAATCTTTTAAGCAGTTTTTTTTTACTGCATCCAACCTCAGCAGAGATGAGGGCCTTGCTTATGCAGCTCAAAAAGAGAAAGCATTTGTTATTATTCATTCATTCATTTTCTACCGCTTTTCCTCACGAAGATCGCGGGGGTGCTGGAGCCTATCCCAGCTGTCTTTGGTACGAGAGGCGGGGTACACCCTGGACTGGTGGCCAGCCAATCACAGGGCACATATAGACAAACAACCATTCACACTCACATTCATGTGGTGTTTCTTGATATGACTGTACCCAAAGACACAATGCGGCAGCGAGACACCACACGTGAAACCAAGGTTCCACTGTAGACGTCACTCTAGTGTGAATGCCCTGATATGAGTAGATGCCATAACGTGATCCCGCAGTTCGATGTTGCATGGGCTGAAGTTTCCGATGTGTACATGAGGGGAAGTAACAAGAAGACTGCATTAACCTTTGCTTTGCTGGCGAGGGGAGGGCACAAGCAGGCCCCGGCCTGGTTGAAGGGGACTCCCCCATAATCAGGCTCCTGTCAGTGCTCTTTCCAGGAGATTAATTCAGCTGGTTTCAATTCCAGCCGCCGTTCGCTTATATAGCCTCAACCCTAGGTGCGGATATCGGCCTGCTTAACACACATGCACATGGCGCTGACTCAATTTAACTCAGGGGCAGCTGAAGGGGGGGTGATAGGGGCTAGGTCATGGGAATACCCTTCCGCTCTTACAAACGACATGCATCAACAAGTAAAGAAAAACACTGCGACCCGTAGTGCAATGCAAGCCTTTACCGAGGCAGCCTCTGGCTTCTTCTTCCTCCTCCCTTTCTTGAGAAGATGGATGAACAAACAGTGGAGCGCAGTCCCTAGTTTGACGTATCATCACTTAAGCTACAGTGTAGCTATCCATCGCTACGTTCTCTCTTCATTTCTTTGCCTAGTAGAACATTCTGACACTTAAACACAGAAAGTGAAATAACTTTATTATTATCAGTAATAAATACAGTATGCAGGCTGCACGGCGGTCGAGTGGTTAGCGCACAGTCCTCACAGCTAGGAGACAAGGGTTCAATTCCACCCTCGACCATCTCTGTGTGGAGTTTGCATGTTCTCCCCGTGCATGCGTGGGTTTTCTCCAAAAACATTCCAAAAACATGCTAGGTTAATTGGCGACTCCAAATTGTCCATAGGTATGAATGTGAGTGTGAATGGTTGTTTGTCTATATGTGCCCTGTGATTGACTGGAATAGGCTCCAGCAGTCCAGTTCGCGTGCAGGCCACACAGCTAGGAGAACCGTGTTCGATTCCACCCTCGGCCATCTCTGTGTGGAGTTTGCATGTTCTCCGCCGTGCATGCGTGGGTTTTCTCCGGGTACTCCGGTTTCCTCCCACATTCCAAAAACATGCTAGGTTAATTAGCGACTCCAAATTGTCCATAGGTATGAATGTAGTAACAGTTACTGATTGTAAAAGTACCAGATGGAGGGGTAGGATTTAATAAGCTGTGCTTCTTCCTACTCCTTTTGGACATGTGGAACTGTTAACTGATTATGTGATGCATTCAATTGTAATCTGATGCATGTTCAAATGAAATAAAACCATTACCATTACCAAACCCAGCATTGTTATTTGTGTAAATCTGTAAAATAAAAATGTTGTATTTTTTCATATTGGTGCTCTTGTATTGGACCTCATTAGATTGTGTACCTTGACGTGTTCCATTTCTGTAGAAGACGACAGTGTGTCATTCATCTGGTTGCCCAAACACATCATTTGCACTCCTCTTTTTGATATGCATCTCATTACGTACTATAGCTCTTTTAACAGCGAGCATCACATTAACAAACATTTGCCTTCCACAATTTTCTAAAGGCTCCCTCAGTCACTGCCACTGGGCTTCCATGTGACACAAACAGGCGAGAGGGAAATTAGGTATGTCTGTTTCCTATTAATTACAATCCTGGGAAGTCTCCCATGGACACACCAGAGCCACTCTATTACGGAGAGAGGGGGGCGTTCGCTGATAAATTAATAATCCGGCTTGTCACCAGCCACAGATGAATAGCCCCTGGTGATTGATGCTGTTTTCTTTCATAGGGCAGGAATTTGATGTCAGAGCCAAATGTGTTATCAATGCCACGGGACCTTTTACCAACGCGTTTCGGAAAATGGATGATCAGAAGAACTCCGACATCTGTCAGCCCGGTGCCGGAGCGCACATCGTCATCCTGGGCTATTACAGGTAACTAACGGTGGGCCTCTACGTCTCTGTCACTGTCCCTCTGTATCACCTGCTCCTTAGTGCTGTCGTCTCACCACTTCATTAGCGACGTGCCAGGAGAGGCTCCTGGTCACAACAACAAGGGAGCTGTCTGCCAGTTCTTCTGGAATGCTTTGCTTTAATGGAACCGGGATCCACTGCTAAGGAGTATCTTCATTGCGTTGTTGATGCTAATGCAAGAGACTCGTCTGTATTTATAAGGAGAGCTGCACTACTGAGTATCTTGTTAACCTCCATTGAAGTATTTGTCATCGCTGCGTTTGTTTGTTTTGAAGCAGGATTCAAGAAAACATTACATAACGGAGGTCGGGAAACTTTTAGGCTAAGACGACCATGAAAGCACTCGAGTGCGGATATCATTAGCAATGTCGATATGAACCTATGCAATATCGGTCGGCCAATATTATTGTTATTTTTATTATTATGTGCACAATTCAAGAATCACATTTTATTTAATTCTACCCCTTATGCATACTGTATTTCATTCATTCATTAATTTTCTACCGCTTATCCTCACAAGGGTCATGGGGGGTGCTGGAGCCTATCCTAGCCAATCCGTCAGCCAATCACAGGGCACATATAGACAAACAACCATTCACACTCACATTCATACCTATGGACAATTTGGAGTCGCTAATTAACCTAGCATGTTTTTGGAATGTGGGAGGAAACCGGAGTACCCGGAGAAAACCTACGCATGCACGGGGAGAACATGCAAACTCCACACAGAGATTGGCCGAGGGTGGAATTGAACCCTTGCGCTAACCACTCGACCGCCGTGCAGCCTTCTTTTATTGTTTTTTTTTTTTATTTATAAGAGGCCAAAGCCTCTGCCGCCTGTACCCATGCCCAAGGTGGTGTGCGTCCCGACCTCAAAGAGAAATGCGACAAGATCCGAGAGTTCTCAAGGGTCTCAAAGTCGCAGCCCGTGGGCCACTAAACAGAACACTTTGTACAACCACGATGCCAACACAAAAACGACTACACAACATGTAACAGGTATATAATCACACAGAGGACAACGACTACAACTATGCATTCTGGGAAGTCGGAAGGAGTGGTGGCGGCTCCCAGCATGCCTTGTGATTCCAGAGTGAATACTTAATGCAGCCCAGCCTCACCAACACAAGAAAATTATACAATTTTAACACCTATGTTAAGATCTAAAGACCCATTATTGATCATTAAATTAAATCCTGCACATAAAAACATGACTTAATACAGCTTTTATATGCATTGAATTCCGTTTGCATGAAACTGTACAAAAAGATGACGGCCAACCCGTTCCTATTATTATCCCTTCCATCTAATCCCTCTCCACGTGGGGCCCTTTTTTTCCCCACTTTTAAAGTGAGACGTCTCCTTCAAGTGGCATACTTCCATGTTTTCCAACATCAGTGGGTGGTCATGTGTAGAGACCCTCAAATCTCGGTTATTCATGGAATGTTTTAGAAACCTTAACTGCTCTATTCTTTCAAAGCCGGACCGATGCATGACATTTAAAAGATAAGTAAGGCCATTAGGAGATGGCTAATTCCATCTTCCCTTCCTCTCTACAAGCTCTGAAGCAGCTCTCTACAATGCTTATGAAATATTAAAAGCCTCCGCATTAGACGTGCAATGACTAAGGGGGCCACGGTGGGCCCCCGGTGTGAGGGGCTGCCGAGAGTGGGAATGGCAGCAAAGAAGGACTGGGCTTTTGTTGGATTTACCTGTGGTCACATCCCTGCAGTGCACTTGGCACAGGCCTCCCCCGTCTCCCTCACCCCGCCCCCCCACCCCTGTCTGTGGTTCTGCCCTCTTCACTAGGTGCACCACTTCAGTGTAATTGGCTATGGCAGCCCCATACCTGGCAGCAGTGCGGGCGATGGCGAGGTTCATTCGAGCATCGTCGTGTTGTCCTGCAGCGGGGGGACAGGACCAGAGCAGGGGGATGTGAGTCACCCCGAGCCTGTGACTGGTGGTATGGAAGTGTGTCGGAACCGATATGTCACATCTGTCCCTGTCACTTTGCATCAGTGCGATGGCTGCTCCGGCCGCACAAGAAGCGCACTTAAAGCCGCAGCGGCCCTTTGGCCTGAGTGCCGGGGCCCGCGACCGCCCCTCCTGTTCATCTTCCTGCACCGGCAAAAGGGGAGCTGCTGGAAAAGGCAGGGAATGCGGGAATTGGGAATAGATGCATCAAATCCTGAGAACCCGAGGCCACACAAAATACACATTTGCCATTTCAGGCAAAATATTTACAGTATAAAGTGTTTTTTTGTTGAATACATATTTGTACGTGGAAATGACACAATACTATAACTAAAGAAAATTGTATTATTCATAATCCTGACAACTTTGAGGAAACGCCATCTTACACTGTTTCAGCTATTCACATTCAAATTTGTAGAACTTTATTGTCAATTCAAATTATACAAAGGTAAATAAATAGTGTGAGATCCAACATGGCTGAATAAAAAAGTAATGCAGGGAGTAGTCTGTAAACATGTTATTTAAGATTATATTTTATTTTATTAAAAGTCTACATACCAAAAGGTAAACCATAAGATTATTACACACAACATTGTGCCATAACTGAGACAGTGTAAGGTAAAATTTGTAAGGTAAAATGTATGAAATGTATGAAAACTGAGGCATTTGAAATCCGAATTTGTGTCTTTGTCTCACATCTTCAGTGAAGCTAAAAGTAACCCTAAATGTTAATGTATAGCATTCATTCATCAATTGTTTATATTTCTATGCATTTTCAATTCTTTGCTTGTAAAGCTACAAAACTATAAAAACACATCATGTTAACATTTTTGGCTTTCCGGAACAAATAGATTTATGTTATTTCTGATGGGAAAAATAGATTCAGTTCTTTTGGAAAGGATTAAAGATGCTATTCAAGCTAGGTTCAACCGTCGTTATATTATTTATTCAACTTGTATCCATCTATGTAAGGCAATTGAGCACAGATTCTCATTTGCAGTAAATGTAACATTGTAATTTATGTCATTAAGTAATTTACATGAGCGCAGCAGAGCAAGCATGCCTCTCTGTTATGAAGGCAGACGGAAGCACAGTAGAGCTTCCCCACACAGTCACAGTCACAGAGTGACGCTCTTTTATAACTTCATTCTGACCCGAACACATCAACAGTAATATACTGTGTGTATTTCCAACTCACACACATGAAAAATATATATTTTTAAAAATTAATTTACAGATGGAATATATAAAAAAAACGTGTTGAACTGGTTGCTCTTGGCACGTGGTTGGGTGCCTCAAGCTGGGTGAGGGTGGTTGGATATGGGGTTTTATTCTGTGTAGACAAGGAATAATATTTTGTTTTGTTGGGATGAGGTTGGAATCTGGGTGGTTAAGGGGGCGGGACTAGATAAGTCTTGACTTCTTCCCATTCATTGTTTATATATACATAGGTATTTTTATTTGTATTGATTTTGGTTGGGGCGGCACGGTGATCGAGTGGTTAGCGCGCAGACCTCACAGCTAGGAGACCAGGGTTCAATTCCACCCTTCACCTTCGGCCATCTCTGTGTGGAGTTTGCATGTTTCCCTCGTGGATGCGTGGGTTTTCTCCAGGTACTCCGGTTTCCAAAAATTCCAAAAACATGCTAGGTTAATTAGCGACTCCAAATTGTCCATAGGTATGAATGTGAGTGTGAATGGTTGTTTGTCTATATGTGCCCTGTGATTGGCTGGCGACCAGTCCAGGGTGTACCTAAGCGGCAGAAAATGAATGATTGGATTTGGATGTTTTTTATGTTCGAAATAAACTAAAAAATTAAAATAAAAAATACTTTTTAGACTTTAAATTACATATTTTACACATATTACAAAATATAAGAATGTCACATTTGAACATTATAAATGAAATAACTGTTCCATAAGTGCTAACGCTCCATGTAATGAGTGACAGCAGCTGATCTGTGGAAATCCTTTTCAGTGAACGGAATTCTACCATCAAGATTTATGGATTAATTCCTCTTCAGCCCTAAAATACCAGAGATCTATATTCCGAGTCACAAGGTCACAAGTTTTGTAATTTAAATGAAAGGGTCTAAAGGTGACAAATGAACAAAGCCCAGTTTCATTAGGGAGCGATTCTTATGTACATCTTTGTAAGATTTATAGCCACTTGAAACGTAAAGAGAGAATAGAGATGATTAATCACTTTTAATGTTGGTGTCTGGGCTGACTTTCTTTCTATTTGTTATTGCCAAGGTAGTTCAAAGTCCTCCATGTTGGCGATGTTGCTCCTTTGCGGGAACGAAGAGGGTTCCTTTGTGCCCTGATTTATTTATTTTTTTTTTACGTTTGAGCGACTTGAGGCCAGCTATGCTGCTGGTGGGGCTGTGCTTAATGCTACAGCACGCTGGAAGCCATCCCCCCCCCAACAGGAAATAAATAAATAAATCCAAAGCCAAAAAAACCAGCAAAACAACAGATTTAAAGGCCACATTTTAGAATGAATTACATACAAGAGTATGCACCCTGCCATAATGTATTAAGAAGAGCATTGAATCCTCTTTTTGCTCTATGTAGGCTTAATGTGATCTCACACACACACACACACTGCGTCTTATCCTTGGTGATGGCTGAGCCTCCTAATGACCTCTGACCTCTGCTCGTGATTCACAGCTCTCCTGTCACAGGTTGGCAAAGAACCGCAGCATTAATACAACATTAAATGTCAGGATTTCAAGGATTAGTCACAAACGGGATTTTTTTTATGAATGAACGGCGGTAGAAGCGGACGCTCTCCTAACACGCCGACGACACCCTGATGAGGATAACAATAATGATGACCGTAATTATCATCCGCAATTAAAAAAGACAAAATGGCCCGAATGACAGAGCGGCGTTAGATGAGCATCAAAGCTCCCTGGAGGACATGCGCACCCGTCACCCCTCCCCGCCTCCTCCTCCCCTGTCCCATCCCTACCTCGGCTGGGGCTCACACCCGCTCCAGCCTCCTGGAGGTACAAAGCTCAGTGGAGTGAGAGGAACAAAATGCTGCAAAATGACAGCGACGGTAATGACGGGGAATTTCATGTCTCGCAGTCATCGAGTCGCAGATGCTTGGCTGGGCTGACTCGGCCAATTAAATTGTTACAGGTGGAGTGGGAGATTGCGTCATCATCGCAGATGTTTTTGGCGATTACACATCTTGCAAAACTGCACAGTTCAATGGAATGTAAACATGGAATTGAGGTGCAGGGGGGGCGTAAATGTTTAGATTCACTGCAGCACGATGATGGTTTTTATACCAATCCCTTGCATGTTAACAGATGCTTACTTGTGCAGAACAGAGATAGCCAATCTGCCATTTTCTTGCCAGTCTGAGGCTAAACAACGTCTGCACAGTTGCAACTATGTGACCATGATGGCTCCAATAATCCTGAGGAGATGAACCCAAGCAGTCAAAGCCCGATCCCCACTAAATAAGGTCAGGACAGAAAATGTCACTGCCATAATGTACCCACTTGCATATGGGAAAAGCCACGGAGGAGACAGCTGTAGGAAAAATTAAACATACGCTGAAGGTTTCCGTTTTTTTTTTTTTTTTTTCTTCTTCCTTTTGACCCCAAAACAAACTATTACAAGCAACGTGATTTTGTGAGGATTTAGCTGTAATTATATTAAACGTTTTACTCAATATTGTGTTTGAATATAGCTATTTCAACGCCATCAAAAATACCACATTTTGCTGTCAATTAAAGCTTTATATATTTAAAAAAAAATTACAATTTATTTTTTTTCATGTATTTGTCTTTAGGAATAATTTATAAAAGATTTTTAATAATATTTCTATATTTATATTTTTATTTATGTAATATAAATATAATATTTATGTTTATATATATTATATACATATATTTATATTATATTTAAATACAACATTTATAATAATTATTTGTATAGCTCTTTTCAGAGTACTCAAAGATACTTTACAGTAGAGAAAAAAAAAGAAATAAAAATACAGTTGAGTAAACGATGCATTAAAATACACAAAGCTAATAGCTCATAGCTAATATAGCTATTTTAACGCCATCAAAAATACCACATTTTGCTGTCATTTAAAGCTTTATATATTCTAAAAATATTATTATTTATCATGTATTTTCATGTATTTGTCTTTATGAATCATTTTTATGAAAGGTTTTTAAGTACAAATTGTCAATAATGTTAATAATGACATTAGAAACTTCATAAAAATATTATTATATTTTGTTTTTAATCTTACATTGCTCATAAAACGTAAATAATGATATTGAAACTTCAGAAAAGTAGTTTTTTCTCATTTTTTATTATGAAATTGTGTATGTAAAGGTCAATTATAGACATGAGAAATATAGACGTTTACATTATTATTATTTTTTTAATACTTTTATTGTAATCCACAATGCTGCTCCCAACTAACGCTGCTGCCATGTACAGCAAAGTAGCTACCTGTACTTTTGGGTCCCTCATACTTTTCTTTTTGGGGTCTGGTAATGTTTAAGCCATTTATTAACCTTTAATGATAAAGTGACATATTTTTACTAATTGCACATTAATCCCACTTTATTTTTGTGAGAACAAAATGTTTAACAATCTGAAAATAAACAAATAGAAGTGTTGGTTTGGGCCCCAAACCCCCCTGCCCCAGCAGCTAAATGAATAAAGCTGACATATCACTGCTCAGATAGTAGCCATAGCTGCTGTGAAGTATGTTGCCTTTTTGCAGTACATGGGAATCCACATGTCCCTAAATGCTAAATGAGGTCTGACAGATAGCCTAGAGAAACAAAGTTGGGAGTTTGCCGCTATGAGGGAGACCCTGAGTGAACAGGACATGCTATGTACACCCCGGCTAACAATCAACATATGCTTTGTTTTTCTGATGCCAACACAAGGCACATACAGCCTGCAGACAGATGGATCCTGGGGACCGCTTGGAACGCAATGCCTGCTGGCTATTCCTTGCTTAAAAAAAAATGTCACGTAAAGCACAGCGTGCTTTTATCTAAAACTTCATATTATTCACAATGATCTAAAAAAATAATGAACAGTTTTTTCACTTAAAAGCCTAATACCGTGGTGTGAAAAAATGTTCGCCTTGTTCTCATTTCTTTACTTTTGTATGTTTATCACACAAATTTAAATACATTTCTTAAATACATTTCTTTAAATACAATTCTTACTTTGAAAAGATAGAAACATATAAACTGTCAGCTCTGCTTTATACAATATACAATTTTAACTGTGCAATATACATTTAACTGTGCACTGTGCAGTACAAAAAGACTAGTCTAAAGACTAAAAGACTAGTTTTGGATTATTGTCCTGCTGCAGAACCCAAACTGGTTTCAGCTTGAGGTCACTAACAGAATTCATAGTTCCAGGTCATGAATCAGCAAAACAGCCCCAGACCATCACACTACCACCACCATATTTTATTGCTGGTATCGTATTCTTTTTCGGAAATGTGGCAGTACACATACACACCTTCTAAAAAGTTCAACTTTTATTTTGTCAGATCACTAAGTATTTTACCAAATGTCTTGGTGAGCCTTAATGTTCAGCGGTGAGTTTGGTCTTTGGTCTTTGGTCTGAAGCCTGCATCTCATTGGATATTGCTGTGGGGTCTTTTGTGACATCTTCAATGAGTCATTGCTGCGCTCTTGGGGTAATTTTGGTTGGACGCCCACTGTTCAATGTTTTTGCTATTTGTGGATAATTGCTCTCACTGTAGTATGCTGGAGTCCCAAAGCTTTAGAAATGGCTTAATAACTTTTTCCAGACTAACATATCTCAATTAATCTGAATTAACTTTTGTTTTAAAAAGGGCCATCACCTGCACGGCGGTCGAGTGGTTAGCATGCAGACCTCACAGCTAGGAGACCTGGGTTCAATTCTCCCCGTGCATGTGTGGGTTTTCTCCGGTTTCCTCCCACATTCCAAAAACATGCTAGGTTAATTGGCCACTCCAAATTGTCCATAGGTATGAATGTGAGTGTGAATGGTTGTTTGTCTATATGTGCCCTGTGATTGGCTGGCAACCAATCCAGGGCGTACCCCGCCTCTCGCCCAAAGACAGCTGGGATAGGCTCCAGCACCCCCAAGGCCATCACTTTTTCTCAACACTGTATATGTATGTGTGCAGATATTGCATATTCTTTCAGAACAAATACATGTTTTTAAAGTATTAAAAAATAAAATTTGCTCTTTTAACTTCCTTTAAATATGTCAACATTTACTTTAGCAAATAAGACGAAATATTTGTGATAGAGGAAACATTAGTGAAAAAAAAATGTATAGTAAAAATACAAGGAACTATTAGAGGCCGCTCGAAAAGGAGGGCAAAATATGGGTCGTTTTAAGGTGAAAACTGGAAGGTTGACAGGTACACCCCATGGGAGAGCACCAGTGATGGCAAAGAGGAAAAGGGTGATGATGACCTTAGCACAAAAAAAATGGAACTTTCTCTGTAAGTTGACACAAGTAAGTGTAGTATGCACAGTACGTGTAGCGTACTTTTTTCCACCTCATCCAACATCGTCAGAGGGTGACTCGTATTTTTAAGTCATATGTCATGTTATTATATACTAGTATGCTTCAACTTTTATGACAGTTAATAAATAAAAACTGAATATTTAACACATTTGCAAGTTGATGACCAACCCATAACAGATTGAGGTCAGTTTTGGAGGTCCTTTTGTAGGCCGGTTAATTTTTATATCGGTCAAATAAAGTAGGGGTGTCCACTCTTGTTCCATCGAGGGCCATGTATTGAAAAATGAAAGAAATATTTATATATTCTTGTTAACCTTAGTAAATATTCTGTTTGTAATATTACAATTTTATTTCCATAATATTTTGACTTTTTCCAAAAAATACCACTTTATTTAGTTTTGTTTGGTTCTCATAATAACACAGCTTTTTTTTTTTTTTTACATATTTTTTCTTTAATATTTTAATTCTATTCTGCTAAAGTGACATTTTTACCCTATAAATTTATGAGTTTGTCCATGTAAAATTGCGGCTTTTTGTATGCTTTTTGCATACAACTTTTCCCTTAATATTATGACTTTATTGTCTTAAAATTTCTAATGTTTTTTTTTTATTTTCCAACTATTTCAACGTACTTGTTAAAAATGTTCTTCTCTTAATTATGACTTCATTGACATAATATTTTGACTTACTTATCACTTCTAACTGAAAGAAATATTTTTGATATTGTTGTTAAATAACCTTAGTAATTGTTCTTTTTGTAATATTACAATTTTATTTCCATAATATTTTGACTTTATCCAAAAAATCCAACTTTATTTTGTTTTGTTTTTCTCATAATACTACAGCTTTTTTTTTAAAAAAAAACACATTTTTTCTTTAATATTTTAATTCTATGCTGCTAAAGTGACATTTTTTCCCTATAAAATGCCCTTAATTAATGCCCTTATAAAATCCCTTAATATTATGACTTTATTCTCTTAAAATTTCCAATGTTTTTTTTTCAAACTATTTCAACGTTCTTGTTAAAAAATGTCTTCTCTTAATTATGACTTCATTGGCATAATATTTTGATTTAATTATCACTTCTAACTAAATTTTTTTTCTTTAATAAATCAAACTTTATCCTACTAAAAACATTTTTATTCATAATAATATTACATGTTACTCACGTAAAATGAAGGCTTTTTTTCTTAATATTTTTTTTTACCGTATTCTTATTAAATTGCTGCAGATTTGACTGTTTTTGCAGTTGCTTTTTTGTTTTACTTTTCTTGTTCAATTAAATTTCATTGTTAGCATGCGTCGCAGGCCAATAAAAAAAAAAAGAAAGTTTCTAAGGAGCTTCTTTGCCGTCATAATCCAAACAGAAGAGACCTCCTTGCCTTGAACTCTGCTCTGACTGACCACAGCAGCTCACATGTGGCTTTTGCGTGAGTGAAGCTGATGCTATGTGATGGTGACAGGTGGCAAGATGACTTAAGACACTGCCACCAGCCCAGCGTAGAAGAAATCAGACGATACCCCCGCCCTCCCCTTTTTTTTTTCCACCCTTCTCTGTAATGAGCCACACCCGTACACTGCTTTAAATACCAGAGAGAAGCTTTAAATGTCAGGTGCAATTAAAGCTTATGATTCAAGGCTGCACCAATCAAATCAAGGCCCCGAAGTTCACCCAAGTCTGCCGGAGCAGAGTGGAGTTGGTGCAGAGATGCGATGGAGCGCTGTTCCTTTAGCGTGAACTTGAATGGCTGTGGCAGCCCAAAGGTGATTGTAAAGTTTACTGCCATTTGCCTGAACTTCTCCGTCTTGCCAACTCCGAGCCTTTATCAAGGGAAAGGTTTACAGCTTGGTCTGCTATATGAGCTGAAAAATGACAGCAGACAGGAAATGATGGGTCCAAGGTTAGGGGAAATAGAAGTTGTATTTTGGGCTAGATTCGGGTAGATAATACTGTCAGGAGGAAAAAAAACACCATCAATTGGGCAGTTAATTCATGTTTTTTTTTGTTTTTAGGGTTGGGCATGTTTAGAAATGTTGTCCAAAATCAATATCTTTTTATTTTTAATACATTTTGTGACATGCAAAGTGTACAGAATTGTAATTTAAATACTTTGATCATTTAAATAACATGATAATTGCATAATAAAGTCACTAAAATTAACTTTATTATGCAACAAATTGTCAGATTTAACACAGCAAAACCAGCAGCAGTACTAAACACAGGAAATGTGTACCAATAAAGTACTAATAATCCACACAATTCTAGCAGAAATCGATAACAGCTGCATCATTTCTGGTGATGTACTGCGTGGTAATGTTGATGAATCCTGGTGTCCGGGTAGATAATACTGTCAGGTTGTATTCATGAGGAAAAAACACCATCAATTGGGCAGTTAATTCATGTTTTTTTTGTTTTTAGGGTTGGGTATGTTTAGAAATGTTGTCCAAAATCAATATCTTTTTATTTTTAATACATTTTGTGACATGCAAAGTGTACAGAATTGTAATTTAAATACTTTGATCATTTAAATAACATGATAATTGCATAATAAAGTCACTAAAATTAACTTTATTATGCAACAAATTGTCAGATTTAACACAGCAAAACCAGCAGCAATACTAAACACAGGGAATGTGTATCAATGAAGTACTAATATTCCACACAATTCTAGCAGAAATCGATAACAGCTGCATCATTTCTGGTGATGTACTGCATGGTAATGTTGATGAATCCTGGTGTCCGGGTAGATAATACTGTCAGGTTCTATTCATGAGGAAAAAACACCATCAATTGGGCAGTTAATTCATGTTTTTTTTTGTTTTTAGGGTTGGGTATGTTTAGAAATGTTGTCCAAAATCAATGTCTTTTTATTTTTAATACATTTTGTGACATGCAAAGTGAACAGAATTGTAATTTAAATACTTTGATCATTTAAATAACATGATAATTGCATAATAAATTCACTAAAATTAACTTTATTCCACAACAAATTGTCAGAATTAACACAGCAAAACCAGCAGCAATAGTAAACACAGGGGATGTGTATCAATAAAATGCTAATATTTGATGTACTGATGATGGTGATGTACTGTGTTGTAATTTTGATGAATCCTGGTGTTCATGAATGCACCTCGCCGCTCACCATCAGTGAATACCGAAGAAGTGTTCTGTTGTGTGTTGTTTCGGGTATCGATGGAGAAATGTGTGCAAGATTACCGTGTTGAAACTGAGTGCTGCCGTTGGCGTGTTAAGGTCAGCAATAAATCTTATTTGTTTTCAGGCTTTTAGAAAGTCAGAATATGCACATTTTAAGAAGTACAGTATATTAAAATATACTATTTTAGTACATATCGCTGAAGTAAGCTAATTAGTTCAACAAAAATAAGTATTCTTAACCTTAACCTAATTTCATTATTTGCCGTGTCCATTAAGTGGCCACAGTGTAAGTGTCTTAGTCTAATTGAGTCTATGATTGATTTTGATGTACGGTACTATAGATATTAAGTACATAGCCTACATTTGACTGTCAAGCTTATATTTCTTGCTATCCCACTAATTGGTCTCCTTTGCTGCTCACCTCCAGGACCTTGTGATGTTCACATAGATGGAAAAAAATAAGACTCCAAACGAAAACACAAGCCAGGAATAATGAGATTCTTCAAATGCGGTGAAAAGCACCAGAAAGTGGGTGACATTTCCGTTTGAAACCAGGTGAGTTCTTACCCACAATTCACAGGTAAGGTGTCTAAAGTGCAGCCCTGGGGCCATTTGTGGCTCTCAGGTGTTTTTTCATTGGTGTGTTGCATTAGAAGATTATGAAAAAGGATTTTGGACCACACTGAAAAAAAGCATGACTGTGAATATTCTTATTCAGTCGATCGCAGTTGGACCATTCAGGTTGTCTTAGAAAGCGTTTTGCCTCGGAGAACTCTAGTCTACAGAAGGATGCATAAGCAGACGGATCATTCAATGCCCTGTGAACACTGAAAAGAAAACAAGAGAAAACCGACCTGCCAATATGTAGGCATTTTTTGTACATTTTCTACCCTTAAATATGCATTTTATTGCCCTTTTGTCGCCCTTATCAGCAAAATACAATGTTTTTGTTTTTGTTCTCATTTTACATATCTTACTTATTGTGTAGAAATATGGGCTAATAACTATAAAAGCAATCTTCACTCACTAAATGTACTGCAAGAAAGGTCAGTAAGGATAATTCATAATGCCGCCTACAGAGAACATACTAACTCCTTATTTCTAAAATCACAAATACTTCAACTTGTGGATATAGTTCATCTTCAAACAGCTAAAATAATGCATAAGGCTAAAAATAACCAATTAGCTAAACATGTCATCCAATACTTCTCTACAAGAGAGGAGAAATATGATCTCAGGGAAGAAGTACATTTGACCAAGAGTCTTGAACCAGTCATGATGTGCTATACATATCACTATATTGACACTTACTATGGTACCCATTATGTCATTGGATGCTCATATCACCTTGTACTTCGGTACGTGACAAAAATAACATTAAAAAAAACTTAAACTATATTAGGAAAGCAGGAAGTGAACAAATGTAACAGTTACTGATTGTAAAAGTACCAGATGGAGGGGTAGGATTTAATAAGCTTTGCTTCTTCCTACTCCTTTTGGACATGTGGAACTGTGAACTGATTATGGGATGCACTCAATTGTAATCTGATGCATGTTCAAATGAAATAAAACCATTACCATTACATGAGCTGAACTCATAGATAGTTTAAAAAAACTACATTTTTTATGTACACAAAACACCTTAATACATAATTCATTCATTTTCTACTGTTTATCCTCACGAGGGTTGCGGGGGTGCTGGAGCCTATTCCAGCCAATCACATTGCACATATAGACAAACAACCATTCACACTCACATTCATACCTATGGACAATTTGGAGTCGCTAATTATCCTAGCATGTTTTTGGAATGTGGGAGGAAAACGGAGTACTCGGAGAAAACCCACGCATGCACGGGGAGAACATGCAGGGTGGAATTGAACTTCGGTTTATGGACAATTTAGAGTCTGCAACTGACGCAGTACCCAGAGAAAACCCAAACAAGTTATTTTACTTGTACTATTAAAAAAGACCCTTTTACTAGCCCAGTATTTTTTTTTAAACTATGTTACATTTGTTAATATGTGATAATTTCCCAACTTAAATGCCCCAATTGGGAATATTTGACTAAGTTCTTTGAAAGAAAACAAGCCAAAATCTTAGTCAGTCAGTCATGGATGGCAAACATGTCAGTGCTCCCCCCCCCCCTGAGTGAAAAATGAACACATGCGGCTAAATAAAGCAATATGACCACGGGGACCAGGAATTCTGCGGATAAGTGTCAGCCGCGGAGAAAAAATGAAGCATTTACCTGTTTGTAATCAAATTTCTCCATGCCGTTGTGTAGATATCGGACTCCTCTGCGAATGAGCCGGGTGCTGTGGGGCTGATGAAAAATGGTGCGGCTCGCTCACGGCCAGTTTGGAGATCTGACTGTTGAGAGTCAAGCCAAGTACATCAACATTTGGATACTTATTCTCCCAAATCTTTGCATGCTATTCAAATATGCACTCTAATATTCATGATGAGCGGAATATTGAGGCGGCCATACATATTCCATTGGTTAAAACTCACAATCATTTTCTGCAGTGTGACAGCCGAAGAATAACAAGAAGGAAGTGCACCCTCAGGAAAACACAGTTACTTTGTTACATTGCTTTCACTCTGCACATTTCTATGCATATTTGAGAGGAATCTTATGACTTTCATTGCACTGAGCTCCTCACTTTGCCTGTTCGAAGCTTCTTTGCTCTCCCTTGTGGTCTGTAAGTCACATTTTTGAAAAGAGGAGCGGACAAATAACTGAGGATTAGGAGAAAAGGGTTTCAAAAAGGCATCCGTTCAGTATTGGGCAAACCCTAGCAAATAGACAGCCAGGAAGCCTTCAACTAGCAGCATCGATAATTGATTACATTAGCGTGTAACGGTTGCCACAAGAGGATGCTCTCACTCGCTGCTTTGCTGCTTCTCCAAATTTCTTGGTAGTAAAAATGCTTCGCAGATCAGGACAGGTTGGAAGAAACTCAACAAAATGGATTACGGCAACAACACTGCCTTGAAGCTTCCAATAGGTTTCTTAGAAGTTGTTTAATTGTTGTATTGTGTTGTATAGCCTTCCCACAGAAGTTGGCACAGGTGTCAGTGCGATGAATTAAGGGCATTTTCCACAAAAAGTAAATGTATTTGGAGGTTTTTGCACTTTTTCCTCACAGATTCAATTTTATTTATATTATAGTTGATATCCTCACAGCTAGGAGACCCGAGTTCAATTCCACCCTCGGTCATCTCTGTGTGGAGTTTGCATGTTCTCCCCGTTCATGTGTGGGTTTTCTCCGGGGCTTCCTCCCACATTCCAAAAACATGCTAGGTTTTTAATTTAAAAAAAAAAAATAATTTTAATTTTAATTTTAATTTAATTTAATTTAATTTAATTTAATTTAATTTAATTTAATTTAATTTAATTTAATTTAATTTAATTTAATTTAATTTAATTTTAATTTTAATTTTAATTTTAATTTTAATTTTAATTTTAATTTTAATTTTAATTTTAATTTTAATTTTAATTTTAATTCACTGTGTTGTGTTAGTTTGGCTTTGGTCATTTCCACCTCCACTGCTCTACTTATTTTAGATGTTCTTATTGTGTTATTGTGACACTTCCTTTATTGTAACTGTTGCACTTTGAGATCATTCATTTGATGTAAAGTTATAAATTAAATTTATTATTATTATTAGTTTAATTGGCAACGCCAAATTGTCCATTGGTATGAATGTGAGTGTGAATGGTTGTTTGTCTATATGTGATTGTGATTGGCTGGCAACCAGTCCAGGGTGTATCCCGCCTCTCGCTTGAGGACAGCTAGGGTAGGCACTCCAGCACCCCCCACAACCCTCGTGAGCACAAGCGGTAGAAAATGAATGAATGAATGAATGAATGAATGAATGAATGAATGAATGAATATAGTTGATATTTCCATAGTATGCAAACAGTTGGATGGACCAGGTCCGCCTCCTTGATGCAGCAGCTGATAGCATCCATGCAAGACCAAAGCTGTCATCCATTTCATTGTCATATGACTTCAGGGGACGGTACACATTAATAAATGTGTTTCATTATTATGCATATGTATCCATATGGATATCATGATGGATTTCTAAAAGAAAACAAACAGCATTTTCTAGTACATACTTGTCAACCCTCGCATTTTCACTGTGAAACTACCATATTTGGCTCTCTCATTTCCATACTTTTCTCGGTTTATGATACTTCTGCCGGAGAAGCACAGCTTCTGGTCTGCTTGGCAACGTCGTATCTCGCCACTTTGGGCTTCACTTTATCGTGAATCTGTGATTGAATAGAGTGTAGTCCCAAAGTCAGCTTGTATAGGCTCCAGCATAAATACCCGCAACAAAAATGGACAAAGAGATAGTTACACTCGTCTGCATTCTGTGTGTATATTCTACCAGCCCTGCCTCCACCCGCTGAGACAAAGAGACTGTATAACTGACAACAGGACTCACTCCGTTCATGCTGTTGTTCTAGGGAACAAATGCGGCAAGGTGCTGAAAGCCCTCACATGGATGCATATTGCAATATATTGTGGCTGGCTAAATTATTGAGTTAATTTTCATTTAGTCTGTGATTAATTAATTTATTTATCGTCGCAGGCTTAGTGCCCACAATAAAAAAAAATTAATCTTGTGAGGACACCCCTAAAAATAATGCAAATAGAAATCATCAAATGGAAGCCATCATAAAACCTGTATTAACTTAACAAAAAGTTAAACAAAATTTTAATGTAAATCCAATTAAACTGACTCAGACACCAAAAATATTAACAAAAAAATACAATTTATGGAAAATAATGAAGGTGTTACATCCATAAATGAACATTTAACATCAGTTTTAATATTATTGAAGCCTCTTGTCGGAGTATCACACTGGAAAAGAATGCAAAATGCTGCTTAAATTCTGATTTAGTGGGCATTTGATGTGACCGGTTCCACTGTCATTTGTGTCCAACAATTGCATGATACCAGTTGTTTGCTAATGCACTCATGACTAACATAATTGCTGGCTTTTATATATTTTATTCATCAAAAAAAAAATAATGCTTTGTCTGATTTTTTTTTTTTTTGTTAACAATTGATTGTGACAGCGGGGACACCTGCAGCTTCAGAATACATTTCCTCTTTTAAGAAAAGAACATGGCCATGAGGAAATACTGTGCGACCACATGAATATGCAAGGCCTTGATAGCGGCAGTGTCATTACTAATGTTGCTGCCAATTACAGAGCATGTCATGACACCGTGATTCATGAATATTCACCACAGACTCATACAGACAGAGGCCTCTCTTCCCATTTGACTGTCTCATTGTAGATGGTGAACAGGTACCTCCATCATGGCATGCAGCCGCCTTCCAGCTGCAAGACAAGCTGTTCCATGAGGCATTGCTAGTTAACAGTGTGTTATATAAAGGTGTATAAAAGTGATGAAGTGCTCCCCGGCTCTAAAGAGCAGGCATTAAAGCATATTAAGTAGACATTTAAGCTTGTAAAGTGGGATTCTAGAAATGGGAAAGAGGAGACTGAGCAAAGAGATGCCTTCGGGGTCGGGATGTTCAATTCTCGCAAAAGTTTCTGATCTGCTTCTGCACTTGAACACTTGCATGAGATACACTTGAGACTGCACTCATTGACTTTCTCAAGTATTTGTGAAGAAAGGATTGTACACAGATGATTCGTTCAGTTGCCTAGAAAGAGTCAGAGTTGTAACATACAAATAACAGCAAACACAAATAACAATCTGTCTCTTCCTGTTTTGAGTACAGTGGATGTAACACATGGACTCGCATTAGCTATGTTTTTTGTCAGCTAATAATAGCAATGTGGCCAAGCTTAGCTACACATGTTAGCTATTATTAAATGCATGGGTGTCCAAAGTGCAGCCCGGGGGCTTTTTGCAGCCCTTTGCTGTTTTATATTGGCCCATGGCACATTCTCAAAATTCATTCATTTTCTACCGCTTATCCTCACGAGGGTCGCTGGGGTGCTGGAGCCTATCCCAGCACCAGCGGGGTACACCTTGGACTGGTCGCCAGCCAATCACAGGGCACATATAGACAAACAACCATTCACACTCGCAAAAAATTCAAAAAGCAAAAAGTTGACACGTTCGCAATTATATGAGAATACGTTAAAAGTATATAAGTATATAAGTCAAAAGTCATCTCAGGAGCTTAAAGTTGAAATATTTTTGGGAAAATTAGGTTGCGGAATAATTTATAGTATAGTTTATAGGTATAGTATATAGAGTATAATGTCAATATATTATGGGAATAATATCATAATTACAAGAACAAAATTTAAAAGAAGATGTTGAAATAGTAATATATTAAAAAAACAGAACAAATGCAGGATATATAAATGAAAAAAAAATGCACAATTCCACAACATTAGGTACACTTGCACCACCTGATGTGATCCCATAGGCTATATCACAAATCATACTTTTATAAAGACATTAAGTTCAATAATATGCTGAATATTAAAGTTCCATAAGCGCCATTTGAGGGAACAAATGGGTCATTTTTGCCATGATCACATCGTCTCATCAACCTTGCAGTTCTACTGCCTGAAACCAGCTGAATAATAACACACACACAATTAAAAACAAATCATGAAAATATTAAATTAGAGGACATAAATTCTCATTCACGTTTAAATGGCGGCTAATTAATTGTGCACATTAGCTTTAGTTGATTAAAAGTGAGAAAATAGCCAATTAAATGAGTAATTATTTGTATTATGTTTTTTATATGAGCAGTAATGAGAGATGATGTCATCATATCTTATGGCGTGTGTGTTTTACCTGGCAGCGCCCATAAAGCCCACCTGAAAAGCACATGGGCGTGACCACACTGTCATAAAGGAGGCCGGGTTCATTAAAAGGTTAATTGGAAGAAGCAGAAAAGCTGCTTGATGCAGCGGGTAGTGTGCAAGAGCGCCCTCTAGATGTGAGTGTAATACAGCGTGTCCTCGTGTGCACTCACTGCAAGAGTGTGTGCTCCACTCCTCTTTACAAGTGTGTTTTCTCAGCACAATAACAGGATGCTGACACAGTCCGAGAGTTGTACGACGCCTCTTCTGGCCTGCTGCCCAAACTAATACTCAGCTAAAGTGGACCAAGGTGTTGGTGTAAGATTACACCGAGATCAGCTGCGAAACAATACCGTTATTTTGGTGACTAGACGTCAGCTTGAGCCTTTTTTTCAAATATTGTTGCGTCATTCTCCATCCTGCTCCATGCTATCAGGTTTCCCTCTCATGGGGACTAAATGAGTTTCCCTGTGATAACTGCTAATTAGCCCCCCCCCTTCCTCACTTGAAGCTGAGCTCTAAATTTAGAACACAATTGAGAAATAAAGAAATATTGTCGGGCGATAATGTAAAATAACATTGACCCCCACCAACTGGCCTCCTGCTTTATGATAACACTTATGTCATAGGAGTACTGTTGCTACAAAGACTAACGTCAATATTTTTTAATGATAGTACCCCGATACAGCTACTGGGCAATAATTGTAGTAGAATACTATTTTTGTCAATTTCATATGATTTGATTTTTGACTACATTTTCTTAAAAAATGTAGCCCCGATTTTCATACATTATCTCAGTTATCGTACAAGCGTACTGTATTGAGTGACCAAAATAAGCTATTAGTCGTGCATTTTATTGTGTATAACTGCTGAATAACCTGCCATGGGGCCAAAAAAAGTTGTAATTTGTCAGGGTGAGAAGCACCATTGAATTCCTTGCTGTCTTTGCCAACAAGAGTCATCATTCATTCATTCATTTTCTACCGCTTATCCTCACGAGGGTCGCGGGGGGGGGGGGGGTGCTGGCGCCTATCCCAGCTGTCTTCTTGGTGGCCAGCCAATCACAGGGCACATATAAACAAACAACCATTCACACTCACATTCATACCTATGGACAATTTGGAGTCGCTAATTAACCTAGCATGTTTTTGGAATGTGGGAGGAAACCGGAGTACCCAGAGAAAACCCACGCATGCACGGGGAGAACATGAAAACTCAAACACGGTGGAATCGAACACGGTTCTCCTAAGTGTTTGGCCTGCACGCTAACCACTCCATCGCCGTGCAGCCAAGAGTCTTCAGTAAAGGTAAAAAATGATGTTAAATGTTCATTATTTGTAATTATTTCACATTATTTTCTGCATGTAAAATGGGTGTTTGGTGATATTTTCCCTACCAATGCCCCTTATATTTAAGAACTCCTAATTGACACTCAATGCTTTTTGCATTTGGACTTATTAATAAGGTCTTCTTCATTCAAAACTGGAGCTCCGTTTGCATTAAATCACTGCTTGCTTGAGTACTTTTCATTGATTTTAACAGCCTTTTCTTTCCAATTGAATTTGAGTAGCGGCACTTCCATTGACCTTGATGTACTGACTGTATTGCTCCATTTTTCATTATTAATACTTGGCTGCGGTGCATCACAGGATGTATTGATACAGGTATGATTATTTGCCCCATTCATGCATCGTAGGAAAATATAACAATGTCTTGTCTTGTCATTTTTAAGATATAATGTTGCATTCCAAAAGATGCATGTAGGCATGCTACATCATCTGTTGGCATGTGTGCAGAAAACTGCATTGCATGACTTAAAAAAAAAAACACACACACACATTAAATGTGCACCAAACTACACCTTCCAATATGGCTGCATGTCCCAGTCAGTGTTTAGTCCTAAGTCCTGTTCAAACTGAGTGTAGCTGCCTTTATCCCCCACTACATCTCTGCTTAATGTCCATGTAGGAAGCGGCATAGATCACATACCACAAGACAAACAGCTCACCATGCAAAGGCTGGCTAGGGGGAAAAAAAAAAACAAAAAACCCACCCCCTTTCTCCCACATCGCTCCCTGATTGGCCCTCTTTGGTGTTGACGCCGGTGACGTCACATGGAGAAACACGTGGGCCAGGGCATTCGGCGCTCACATAAACAAAGCCACATTGGCTCGGAGTGGCTAGTCGAGACAAGTGGTTGCTCTCTGTCTGTCTCTCACCAAGTCTTTGGCTTTTTTAGGATTTGGAGCTTCTTCTTTGTATTATTCTTGTTTTTTTTTACAAGCACATTTAATGGACACCCTTTCTGAATGCTTATTGCATGGATTGAACACCACACACTGGATGTGAAAGAGGTAAGGATGCAGTATTTTTTTAAACATTTTAATTTTGACAGAAAGTATTAATTAAATTAACATTTTTTGCAGAAATTGTTGTGTTTTATGATAATTATTGTGGTGTTTTCTAACAGGGGAAGATCCCTCCTACTTGAGTCCGAGCGGCCATCCAAAGTGTTCCTCTTTTCAAGTGCACAGCCACAAGATTTGAGGTAGAAAAAGTCATAATAATCAAGCAAAAATGTTTGAAACTGAAGCATTTTCCGTCTCTAAATGCTTGACTAAAACCCGTCCCTGTGTGTGCAGCCATGCCCTGCGTCCAGGCTCAGTATGGATCATCACCCCAAGGAGCCAGTCCTGCTTCCCAGAGCTACAGCTACCACACCGCGGGAGAATACAGCTGCGACTTCCTCACGCCAGAGTTTGTGAAGTTTAGCATGGACTTGACCAACACCGAGATCACAGCCACCACTTCCCTGCCCAGCTTCAGCACCTTCATGGACAACTATAGCGCGGGCTACGACGTCAAGCCGCCCTGTCTCTACCAGATGCCCCACGCCGGGGAGCAGTCATCCATCAAGGTGGAGGACGTGCAAATGCACACCTACCACCACCAGCAGAGCCACCTGCCTCCCCAATCCGAAGACATGATGCCCCACTCGGGGCCTATGTACTTCAAACCCTCCTCGCCTCACGCTCCGAACACGCCCAACTTCCAGGTGCAGCCCGGCTCCATGTGGGAGGACCCCGGCTCCTTGCATACCTTCCACCACAACTACGTGGCGGCTACGTCTCATATGATGGAGCAGCAGCGCAAGAACCCGGTGTCCAGGCTCTCGCTCTTCTCCTTCAAGCAATCCCCTCCCGGTACTCCGGTGTCCAGCTGTCAGATGAGATTCGACGGCCCGCTGCATGTCTCCATGAGCCATGATAGTGCAGCGGCGGCGGCTGCGGCGGCTGCTGCGCACCGCGGCCTGGACGCGCAGAGTTTCGCGGTGCCCAGCGCCCTCCGCAAACAGGCCGGTTTGGCCTTCCCGCACTCGCTGCAGCTGGGCCACGGACACCAGCTGGTGGACAGCCAAGTGCCGTCTCCGCCTTCCCGTGGCTCGCCGTCCAATGAGGGACTCTGCGCGGTATGCGGGGACAACGCGGCCTGCCAGCACTACGGGGTTCGAACCTGCGAGGGCTGCAAGGGATTTTTCAAGGTGCGAACAGACTTAAAGCGTAAAAAAAAAACCGCATGCGTGAAAAGTGTTAAAAATGCATGTCCCAGTCAACAACATAAAAAAGGCCTCGAATGACACCATTTTTATCCTTCTTCTCTGCAGCGCACCGTGCAGAAAAACGCCAAATATGTGTGCCTAGCCAATAAAAACTGTCCTGTTGACAAACGCAGAAGAAACCGTTGCCAGTTCTGCCGTTTTCAGAAGTGCCTTGTGGTTGGAATGGTGAGAGAAGGTAGGCCACTCTTTCACATGTTTTAAAATCTCCCTTTTTTAAATTTAGATCTCATTCTAACATATACGTGTTTATTTCAGTGGTGAGAACTGATAATCTAAAAGGTCGAAGAGGACGCCTGCCATCCAAACCTAAAAGCCCCCAGGAGCCCTCACCCCCGTCTCCCCCAGTGAGCCTCATAAGCGCTCTGGTTCGGGCCCATGTGGATTCCAACCCTTCCATGTCAGCGCTGGATTACTCCAGGGTGAGCCCAGCTTTTTATTTGTAGACATATAAAACACTTTCCTGCAACATACTGTGCACTTCTGATGGTAATTTACGTGCAATTCAAGAATTTAATAAAAAGCAAGACACTAGTTTAATAGTTTTTAAAAAAATGGCAAATGTCCACTTTGTAATTTCACGGCTTATATATTTTAAAGGACTTCATTAAGTGTGCGAATGATTAAATTCCAGTTCCAGGCCAACCCGGACTACCAAATGAGCGGAGACAACACTCAGCACATCCAGCAGTTCTACGACCTGCTGACGGGCTCCATGGAGATCATCCGGGGCTGGGCTGAGAAGATCCCGGGTTTCTGTGAGCTGCCCAAGCAGGACCAAGACCTCCTCTTTGAGTCTGCCTTCCTGGAACTCTTCGTCCTGAGGCTTGCCTACCGGTATAATGTCCATCCTTCATGCGTCATTGCTTTATTATTATTTTTTTTTAATTATTATTATTATAATTAACAGCAATTAGAAAACATCTTCCTGTCTCCTTTATCGCGTCATTAAGGCCTGGTTTTATTTGCAGGTCTAACCCGGTGGAAGGTAAATTAATTTTCTGTAACGGAGTGGTGCTGCACAGGCTGCAGTGCGTGCGTGGATTCGGCGAGTGGGTGGACGCCATCGTGGAGTTTTCTTCCAACTTGCAGGGCATGAATATAGACATCTCTGCCTTCTCTTGCATCGCTGCCCTCGCCATGGTCACAGGTATGGATCATAAAAATAATGCATAATATGACGTATGTTTGTATAATAATAATAATAATAATAATAATAATAATAATAATAATAATAATAATAATAATAATAATAATAATAATAATAATAATAATAATAATAATAATAATAACAATGCACCATAGGGTCACATGTATGGTTAAAAATAACAACGATGAGGTTTTGTCATGTCTAATTACGCACACCCATGCGTAATAATGATAATGGCGCACAATATAAAGCATGCACCGTCCACGCCTGCGTACTAACTGTTCCCTTCCCATGTCGTATTTTAGAGAGACACGGCCTGAGGGAGCCCAAGCGTGTGGAGGAGCTGCAGAACAAGATCATCAACTGCCTGAAAGACCAAGTGACGTTCACCAGCGGCGGCTTGAACCGACCCAACTACCTGTCCAAACTTTTGGGAAAGCTGCCCGAACTGCGCACTTTGTGCACTCAAGGTCTGCAGCGTATCTTTTACCTCAAACTAGAAGACATAGTGCCTCCTCCCGCCATCATTGACAAACTCTTCCTTGATACGCTACCTTTCTGAGTGGAGCCCACACACCCAACAAGAACTTCTTCCACATGATAAATATATATGTAACATTTTAAACTATTATTTATCAAGAAGGAGGAGAAAGGGGGGAAATGGGGGGGTGTTTAATTTACTTCATTGCCACCAGTGGATCATCCTGTCTTTAGCACCATGAGATGTAATATATATTCCATTTATATATATAAATATATATATAATGTAAATGCGACCATGTGCGTGGACACTGTATATTATTATAATAGATGACGCATCACTTTATAACACATGTACAAAGTTTCTTATTATAATGAAAATATTTAATTCTTTTTTTAAAAACCATGTGTTTCTGACAGCATCTCCAAAATGTTCCAGAAAAGGCAACGCATGTGTAACTATGATTATTATTATTATTATTATGATTTAATTTATTTGTTATATAGGCACATTCAGATGTGATGTCTATATCTCCTATATACCGGACACTATGTAGTCTGCTAGATTTGATACCAATATAGTTGGCACTCCTCTGAAGGCATCAAATATTATTATTACAATGATGATGATGATGATGAATATGTCTCCTGTGTATAGAGCACCAAGGAGGAGCCATTGTGTTTGTTCAACTGTCACATTCCTTGTTTGTATGTGTGCTGTAAGTATTGTTGCTGTTCAATATAAACATTTCTTCTATATAGATTTATTATTTCTATGGCCCGGACAACATAATAATAATAATACTTATTATTGTTGTTGTTGATGTTGTAAGCATGGCGACCTTTAAAAGAGCACGTTTTTGCTTGATCAAGGATTTAAAGACACAGACACAAGAACAGAGAAAAAAAAGTATGTATAAAAGGCCCAAATATTTGACTCGATCAGATGTGATGATTTGTTCATAAAATGCCCAGATTCCAAACGTTTAGACTACAAAAAGTGGGATTATTTAATGTTTACAAAATAAAACATTTTTAAAAGTAAATCCATTTCTAATTAGTTTCTATTCTATTTTCATTCGAATTATGTTTTATTTCCAATCGAAAGAAAACCACTATGTGTATTTATTTCTCAAGTAAGAAAAATGTAGGCCTACCGTTTTTACCTTCCGTATATACTTAAATAGTATTCTTTATTGTGCGTATGCTGATGAAAATCTACTTTAAAACTATCTAATTGAGCAACAAAAATACATGACTTTCCTTATTGAGGTTTTTTGGAGGGGAGGAGTTAATAAAAACGACATTAACCCCCCCAATATGTTTAAAGATAGTCATCTAGGCGTGTGTTTTTTAATCAACATTAACATTTTTTATGTTTAAATCCGACATAGACCGCCCTATGCATCATATTTTGCCGTTAAAAAGGATTACGTGTAAGTTTTTTTTTGTAAATAAAACGTAGTACTACTATTTTAATTGGACTTCCGTAAATTATTATTATTGTCTGAAAAATCCAAACGCTAAACTTTCCACAGGTGTGACCCAATAAGCTTAATGTGGGAATTCCGGATGTATTTTGCCTGGGAATGTCAAAAACAGGCATTCCTAAGTCTCCAAAGTGACAGTTTTATGAACATTTATCAGCCACCCGGAAGTTTAGTTTTCTTCTGAAACTTTGCAGTCGAATGTTAAAAGTCACGTGATCGGTTACTGGCTGGAGCTCATTTTCTTGTCTTCTCCCCCCAGTTCAGCCCCCCCCCCCCTCCTTCAATGCTAAAGCAGTGTTGCAGAGGAGCATGCATATAGAAAAGAGCAGCGAGTGTTAAAATGGTGCTGCTGTCACAAAGCTTTTGCTTTAGTGTGTCAGAGCAGAGAAGTGACGCCTTCAGGCTCTGAGGCATGTCTGGGACACATCCACTCTCATCCCAAATCAAGAGAGCAGCTTCTTTTTTGGGGGGGGTGGGTGGGGGTGTGAGGGATGGAGAGAAAAATGATCAGCAGGCAATGAATTGTCTAAATAATTAGAGCTGCCACTGCAAGCTGAGTGCTAATTCCAAAGCAAATTGGGATTGCGTTCACAAGCAGTTTGCTGACATTTAGCAGATCTGTCTAAATGGTGCATTGCCATGTCACCAAGTTGACTCCCAAGTACAGTTAGCTCCTAAAAAGATGATCATAATTATGTCTGCGTGTGATTAGACGTGATAGAGGACTTTTGGAGTCCAAATTCATTAAGATCCCATTACTTCATTTCCTCCCCACACTTGACATTACAGCAACGAGTGTGGGGGGGTTGACAGTACGATGGTGCCAGCACAAGGACGATAAAGGAGTCGTTTAGTTGCAGCACACGTGCAGGTATACGCAGTGCTCCGTGCCGGCTTGCACACTTTGTGCACGTTTCTTAACAACACCTGTATGCTATAGTCAACATTCTCTTCAATGGTCCCTGTGGTGGTAGACCACTTGACCTTTCACCTTCGCACCGCATGGGAACTTAGAAGAACCCCCCGCTGTTGTGATTAACACCGCCAAGGCAAACTTGCTAACCTTGTGCTGCATTACAGGAACACAATACAGTTCTACCACACAGCAAAGTGCAATTTTCAACATTAAATAAATGAGCGTTAAGTCTTTGAAAAAGCAGAATCTTTAATACGGTTCTTGTGGAGGATCTCTTGAGATGCGTACGTGTCAGCATATCTCGCTGATGCCATTCTTTGTATTGACATATTGACATATGATATGGTGTAATTCAACATCATACTCTCTTTAAATAGTCTCTACAGACTATATCACCATGTTGCAAGATAGTTACACTGAGAGTCTATTGCCTCTCATGCAGTGGCCGAGCATTTATTTACTCAATTGCAAAAAGGTGCCTTTATTTGTACAAACACATTTGTATAATACAGTGGCGCCTCGGATTCTGTCATTATTTTGTTCTAAAAGGTCTGATGAAAATCAAAACGTACACATATATTCTATTAATAACACAAAATATTAACATAAATACATTATATTAATAATTATTATAGTTTTACATGCAGAAAACAATGCAAAATTAATGACAAATGAGTGGAACATATTGTCAATGCAGACTTACCGTTGGCTATATCCTGAGTTCAATCGTGTTTCTTCACCATCTTTATCAAATTGCTGCCACTCACAACTCTTTGGCCCCGTGGCGTGTTATGTAGAAGTCACACACAATTTAAAAAAAATGCATGGATGGTGAGTCAGGATGGCGTCAGGTGCTTTGTTGAGACAATTCAACAGACTAGTTTGTTAAGTGCAATATTGTACAAAATGTGTACAAATTTTTAGTCAAAATTTTAGTGAGAATTTCAAAAACTGGGCGTACGATAACCGAGGTTTGACTGTAATTGAATCTGAATTTTATATAATGGTAATGGTAATGGTTTTATTTCAATTGAACATGCATCAGATTACAATTGAATGCATCACATAATCAGTTCACAGTTCCACATGTCCAAAAGGAGTAGGAAGAAGCAAAGTTTATTAAATCCTACCCCTCCATCTGGTACTTTTACAATCAGTAACTGTTACATTTGTTCACTTCCTGCTTTCCATAATACACTTTAAGGTTTTTTTTTTGGTTGTTGTTTGGGTTTTTTTTTTAATAATGTGCCTCATACCAAAGTACGAGGTGATATGACCATCCAATGAGCATAATGGATCCCCTTTAGAGACCTGTAGATGTGAAATAACACCCCTATAGTCACCTTTACATACATATTACCAAATGTTCCCTAGGACAGGGGTACCGAACCGAGCCGCTGAAAACCATCAGTTGCAATCATAAAAAACAAATCAGTTAAAATAAAAAAAATAAATATGTAAATGACTACATAAAATTAGATGTAAATGGTGTTATATTTTTGAAATATGGGCCATTATTTTATTAAAAAATAATATACACAACTGTGTGTAGGATGTTGGACTTGAACCCCGCTGTTAGCAAGTTGAGATCAGGGATGGACTTACCGCAAGCACAGGCAACTGCTTGGGACCCCGAGATTTCAGTGGCCCCCATATGCGGTGGTGAGGGGTGGGGGGTCAACCTTTTTCACAATCACAACAAACATAGACACGGGCACAGCAGCACCACTACTGTCAGCGTCAGCGGAGGAGAATGAAGTCGATGGAACTGAGAGTCACGCTTTGATGTGAGTATTAAAGCGGTAAAATTATATCAAATATGACTTGATGTTCTCATCCTATACATTAAACATGTTGAGATGATTTAAAAACCTAGTATTGTCAGTGGAATACAACAAAAGGATGCAGCAATGAACACCATGTGATTTAACATGTAGCTTTTACATTGTCTTTGATTTAGCATGTTGAACTGTGCAATAAAAAAAAAACAAAACGATGGCACCGACATGCACCTTGCATATAGATGGAGTCAGCCTGCGGTCCGCAGAGGCCTTATCCTTCATAGGACTAAACGGCCGATCAATTCAGCAGCCATGTATGAAGGATGAAGGGATGCCACAGACAAGCTGTGAATGATGAGGAGCCAAAAATCAAAGGCCTCACTCCTTCTTGCCTCTAATGGCCATTAGCAGCACTGACAGCAGCAGCAGCAAAATGAGGTTAATCACGGGCGCTCAGAGAAGATTGACTGAACTTGACGCCCGTTTGCATCACTCATAAATATTTACTTCCGATTAAACAGCTGTGTGTGCTCTCTTATTGCATATTGATTCCTGATGGACGCCGTACAATTATTGTTACAAGTCGGCTCAGTAGAATCCACTCGGAGCTTTGTGGGCCCCGTTGTTGTAAGCACAATGAGATTGACTGGCTTTTTTTGTCGTTGTGCACATTTTGGACATGAAAAGTTGTCTCATTGTGTTCAAAATGAGCATAAAAATGCCTTTAATACATCGAGTGGTGATGGATGCCGCACTCACACTCGATTAACTAGGCTTACAGTTTGAGCGTGTATCAATATTGAACACAGAGGCTCCCTCCTTTGACCTTATTGACCAAACGGAATCGGAAATTTCCTTTATGGAAAGAGTTAATGTTTCCTTGGGCAGACATGTTTCCGATTCAATTAGTTTTAATGAAGCTAGTGCTCAGTGGTCACTGAAGGAGAAAAAACAGGCTTAAACGCCTGATAGTAATAGAGCACATATTAAGGAGGACGCGATCGGTCTCATCATGCGTGTTTCTAAGTGGCGAAAAATGCCTCCATCAGGCGGCTAGGAGCCGATGGCTTAAGAAGCAATGAATTGTGGGAGCCTCAAATGATGCGTTAGCTCTCTGGGGCAAACCTCCGGCAAAGAGACTGAGCAGCAAACATAACATAATCAGCTTTTAGTGACACACATCTCCACCACTCTCCTCATAACTCTATGTATGTACGTACGTACGTACGTACGTATGTATGTATGTATGTACGTATGTATGTACGTATGTATGTATGTATGTATGTATGTATGTATGTACGTATGTATGTATGTATGTATGTATGTACGTATGTATGTATGTATGTATGTATGTATGTATGTATGTATGTATGTATGTATGTATGTATGTATGTATGTATGTATGTATGTATGTATGTATGTATGTATGTATGTATGTATGTATGTATGTACGTATGTATGTATGTATGTATGTACGTATGTATGTATGTATGCATGTACGCATGTACGTATGTATGTATGTATGTATGTATGTATGTATGTATGTATGTATGTATGTATGTATGTATGTATGTATGTATGTATGTATGTATGTATGTATGTATGTATGTATGTATGTATGTATGTATGTATGTATGTATGTATGTATGTATGTATGTATGTATGTATGTATGTATGTATGTATGTATGTATGTATGTATGTATGTATGTATGTCCAAGTATGTCATATTTCACCTTAACAAATCAGCTAATAAATACACTGGTAATACACTAGCTTGTACACAACAGCAACAGAACCAATGTTGTAATACCAGTAAACTGCTCATCCAGCATTATGACACAACAATATGACAAGGGTATTACGCAACAGCTGAGGTGCACAACAAACATTTTCAAGCGCATTTAGAGGTAGATAATGATGCTGGATGCTGACTCATGATATATTTTTGTAGACCCGTCACCATGTTCAGCTAGCAGTTTGACCCTTGAATACAAATATGCATTTTGTTGTAGTTCTCCGGTGTCTATGCACGTAATGTGACGTGCACCACCAAAAATTCAGGCTGTGATTGGTCAGCTTGTAGTACATTTTTTCCTGTGTGTATATGAACTTCTCCTCAGATTTTGGATCAACATTGGTAATAAAAATGGCCAGTTGCATAACGCTCCTCTTTTCTAAAAATAGTCAATGGAAGTTAATGTGGAGTAGACATCATGTTACACTCTCAACCCAGACAAAGAGACATAAAATCAGGGGTGTTGTGTCAAATTGAAAAGTTATGCTTGAAACTAACTTTTTTTTCTAATAAAAGATGGAAGTCTAATCTTTCTTTTGGTCGTTTCCATGTTTATATTGCCATAGAATACATTGTCTAAAATGGCTGTGAATAGGTTGTCTGTTGGCTGCATGGCGTGCGAGTGGTTTGCACCTCACAGCTAGGAGACCCGAGTTCAATCCCACCCTCGGCCATCTCTGTGTGGAGTCTGCACATTCTCCCTGTGCATGCGTGGGTTTTCTCCGGGTACTCCGGTTTCCTCCCACATTCCAAAAACATGCTAGGTTAATTAGCGACACCAAATTATCCATAGGTATGAATGTGAGTGTGAATGGTTGTTTGTCTATATGTGCCTTCTGATTGGCTGGCCACCAGTCCAGGGTGTACCCCGCCTCTCCCCCCACATATCCATTACAAATTATTTTAATACTTTGTCACAGTTTCCTCTCTGAGAGGATGTGGTTTTAAAATGACAAAAAACATTCATATGCAATATGAAAACATTTGTTTACACATGCCCGTCGTTCTTTCTTTCTTGTGGCATGCAGCCTGATTTACGCCTCACGCTGACTGATAACGCTGATGCACCCGCCCCTCCCTCCATCATGATGACACAGTGTAAAATGTCAGCGGCACGGTCACATGCTCAGCTCGGGAGGGAGAATATGTCCTCAGTGGTTGCTGCAGTTAGTAAGTGGAACATATTAAACACAGCCATGCACACGTAATGTCTTTGAGACAAATGACGTACAGCGTCTTCCTGCTGGATTGACACGGAACGCAGTTCAATCACAGTTTGTGTGTTTTGTTGGGACACGGCTAAAGTTTACTGGGTGATTATTCACCCTTGGACTGAGGGCATGGAGGGATGAGGAGCGGGAGTGGGACGTCAGATGTTGTTTTCTTTCTTTTTTATAGTTATTTTATACATAATACAGAGCAATAATGCTCAATGATTAGTGGCCTTGGCTGGCATATTGTATTTTTCATTAACCTATGAGGCATCTTAAACATTATTAAAGGCTTTGTTATCTTTCATCTTGTGTTTTATCTCAAATCATTCAGCTAAATGCAAGAAATTAGCGAAACATGGCATGGCTGCTGTGACGCAGCTCCTATGATTACTGAAAATCAACTAAAATAGCATTGCAAATCTCAAATATTCCCAATTGAGGCATTTAAATTGGTAATAGTAATGGTTTAATTTCATTTGAACATGCATCAGATTACAATTGAATGCATCACATAATCAGTTCACAGTTCCACATGTCAATAAGGAGTAGGAAGAAGCAAAGCTTATTAAATCCTACCCCTCCATCTGGTACTTTTACAATCAGTAACTGTTACAATTGTTCACTTCCTGCTTTCCTAAAAAAAAGTTTTGTTTTTTTTAAATTGTACTTTTGTCCTATACCGAAGTACGAGGTGATATGACCATACAATGACATAATGGGTACCATAGTAACTCTCAATATAGTGATATGTATAGCACATCATCAAGTTGGGAAATTATCACATATGAACAAGTGTAACATAGTTTAAATGAAAAATACTGGGATAGTAAAAGGGTCTTTCTTAATAGTACAAGTAAAATAACTTGGTTGGCTTTCCTCTGTGTACTGCATTAATGCATTTGTACTATGTCAGTTGCAGACTCTAAATTGTCCAGAGGTGTGAATGTTTGTTTGTCTTGGACTGGCTGGTGACCAGTCCAGCCTCTCACCTGAAGTCAGGCTCCAGCATACCCCTGCGACATCGCACAGGCCTCACAGCTAGGAGACCCGAGTTCAATTCCACCCTCGGCCATCTCTGTGTTGAGTTTGCTCCGGTTCACTCCGGTTTACTCCCATTTCCAAAAACATGCTATGTTAATTAGCGACTCCAAATTGTCCATAGGTATGAATGTGAGTGTGAATGGTTGTTTGTCTATATGTGCCTTGTCATTGGCTGGCGACCAGTGCTGGGTATACCCCGCCTCTTGCCCAAAGACAGCTGGGTTAGGCTCCAGCGGTAGAAAATGAATGAATGAATAATTCTGTAGCTTGTCCATGTTTGCTTTAGGATAACAAAAAAAGTCAACAACTTTTCCTTGACAGAGTCGTAGGTAAACAAGACTGAACATTCACTCGGCATTTGCAAGGCCACTGCTCGTTTGCTTGCGTGTGTATTCATGGTTTTTACATGAATGAACACAATGCAGCCACATGTACTCAGAGGGTGACAACAAAGTTGTGACGATTTAACAAAGCTGCCATCTACAGTAGCTAGAGTAGTACATTCCTTCAAGGTCAGCCTGTCGTGCATGTGTGTGTGAGTGTGTGTGTGTGTGTGTGTGTGTGTAAGGGTTGGACAAAAGGAGCAAGCAGGGGGAGGGTGGGGGTGACACAACAGACAGAAAAGATCCAGCTCTGCACAGCTTTGTCATATCACACACACACACGTCTGACTCAATAAGCAATAATGCACCTGCCTGCACTTGAGATCTGCTCAACCTCTTGATTTCTCACCCCCCCCCCACACACAGAAAATGGCGTCTCCAGGTCTCTACATATTATCAAGGCTGTGAATGTGCTATAAGTTGCAAGGTAAAAGACGCAAAAGTAAAAAAAAATGTTACAGGAAATACAATCGGGCCACATCCTGGGAAGTATCAACAACCTGTGAGTGCGGTAAGCAGAGAAAAGTGCACTTTAAAAAAAAAAAAAAAAAAAAAAAAGAAAACCTGCCAGATAGAGGGAGAAGGTCGTCGTCTTCCTTCTGTGACAAAGTTCGCCGAAAAGAAAGCGACAACTCAAAGAGATTCATCCCCAGCAGGACTCAAGGTCATCCAAGCTCGTCATCCTAGAAGCACTTGAAAAAATATGGAGTGAAGAGTGGAGATAGTCTTCATCCCGCCTCCCTCAACCCTCCACCCCAAAAAGAAGCAGTAGTGTCTGACTGAAGAGAATCACTGACCTTCAAACAAGCTCTCTATCCATATAGAGTAGGGGAAGACATGCACAATCCATCAAAAATGCACATGAACTTTCCCTCTTCAAATAGTTCCTGCTTGAATAGCAGTCAATGGATCAGCCATGAATATTGCATGTACTGCATTGCAGGGGATCGGATTGGATTCACTCTGGAAAGAAAAAATACATCTGTGCTATTAGAATATCGGATTATATTTGATTTGAATTTCGTATTGTATAGCTTATGTATAGTATATCTTATCTAAAATCAAAATATGAAGGAATAACACAGCATATGCACACACACACACAAGTCCCAACAGCAAAGATATCTATACATATACATAATATAATAGCGGTATTAATTGAACAATTTTGCGGTGGTGTACAACTTCATTTTTATTTAAAAAATTGTTTTTGAAAATGTATGCATGCATCCATTAATAAATTATTTTTATATATTTTCTATAAATTAATTAATTAAAATATATACTTTATTGGGGCGGCACGGTGGTTGAGTGGTTAGCGCGCAGACCTCACAGCGAGGAGACCAGGGTTCAATTCCACTTTTGGCCATCTCTGTGTGGAGTTTGCATGTTCTCCGGGTGGGTTTTCTCCGGTACTCCGGTTTCCTCCCACATTCCAAAAACATGCTAGGTTAATTAGCGACTCCAAAATGTCCATAGGTATGAATGTGAGTGTGAATGGTTGTTTGTCTATATGTGCCCTGTGATTGGCTGGCCACCAGTCCAGGGTGTACCCCGCCTCTTGCCTGAAGACAGCTGGGATAGGCTCCAGCACCCCCCGCGACCCTTGTGAGGAAAAAGCGGTAGAAAATGAATGAATGAATGAATATACTTTATTAGGGCAGCACGGTGGACGAGTGGTTAGCGCGCAGACCTCACAGCGAGGAGACCAGGGTTCAATTCCACTTTTGGCAATCTCTGTGTGGAGTTTGCATGTTCTCCGGGTGGGTTTTCTCCGGGTACTCCGGTTTCCTCCCACATTCCAAAAACATGCTAGGTTAATTAGCGACTCCAAATTGTCCATAGGTATGAATGTGAGTGTGAATGGTTGTTTGTCTATATGTGCCCTGTGATTGGCTGGCCACCAGTCCAGGGTGTACCCCGCCTCTTGCCTGAAGACAGCTGGGATAGGCGCCAGCACCCCCGCGACTCTCGTGAGGAAAAGCGGTAGAAAATGAATGAATGAATATACTTTATTAGAGCAGCACGGTGTTCGAGTGGTTAGCGCGCAGACCTCACAGCGAGGAGACCAGGGTTCAATTCCACTTTCGGCCATCTCTGCTTGGAGTTTGCATGTTCTCCCCGTGCATGTTCTCCCCGGTTTCCTCCCATATTCCAAAAACATGCTAGGTTAATTGGCCACTCCAAATTGTCCATAGGTATGAATGTGAGTGTGAATGGTTGTTTGTCTATATGTGCCCTGTGATTGGCTGGCCACCAGTCTCGCCCAAAGACAGCTGGGATAGGCTACAGCACCCCTTTGTGTAATAATAGGATAAGCGGTAGAAAATGAATGAATTAATATACTTTATTCCTTTATAATTTACTTAATTTGACAATTTTTACACTTTCTCAACTGGACAACCAACCCCCATACCCAAAATATGAGACAGGCCTAGCTGGTGGTTTTTTAAGCCTAACTTCTTTTATGTCAAAGGCAAAATAAATCGATGTAAACTAAAGGTAGTGTGGTGTAAGCAGAAGACTCCTCAAAATATGCTCCAGAAAATCACTTTTAAGGAAAGTAGGGAAGGCCCCTAATGTATTATTTTCCCAGAGGGGAGACTGGGTGTGCCATACTTTGAAAATCCTTGCTTTATAAGCAGTATGTCTTTAATTGTCATTGACTTTGAAACACAATAATAAACATACTGTGAAGTGAATACCTCTGTGACAACCTAAACGTGATTATCTTTATAAAGGAGGTACATGTGGTACACCTAAGATGTATAGCCTCTTATATATAAAACTAAAAACACATACTATATACAGTAAATATAAATACATTATGGCCATGAAATAAAATGCCTGACACGGTGCACGGTGTTAATTTCCAGCCGTTCTTTGATTGCATGGACCTGCCTCCCTGGTGGCGAGCACAGGTCAGCGGCTGGTGCAGTGTAGCATGAAACAAACAAATAGAAAAAGGCACCTTTGGCACTTGACTCGCTCCAGAATGATGGTGCCAGGAAAGCCTTCCCACCACCTAAAAATGACGAGCAGCAGGTACCTTCCTGGATGAAGACCGGCTGTGGCTGGAGAAGACAAGAAGGACAAAAGGGAAGGAACAAACAAATATGAAACACTAAACATTCAAAAGCAGTCCTTCTGATTAATCATTAATCATCCATTAATCCACTGGATTATACTCGTTTTTTTAGTAGTAACATAACATTTAAATCACATTTTAATAGTGTTATTATGAACAGTGTGGGGTTGTGTTCAAAGACACCACGTCATTTAAGTTGAGTTCACATGTTTTGAGAGTATTTTCTGAGATTTCCGAGCACACTCAACTGTACTTTTCATTAAGAGTTACACAATGAATGATAAGCATATCCACGGTTGATGGTTCGATCCTCCACCCAATCACTGTTGTTGTGTCCCTGGGTAAGACACTTCACCCATCTCACTTGCCAGTGCTGCCCACGCTCGTGTATGAATGTTTGGGGTCGGAGAGGCAGTTGGTGTGAATTGGCAGCCACATTGATTGTGACTGAGGAGTGAATGAATAATGGGTTCACGTACTTCATTGTGAAGTGCTTTGGGTGCTTTGAAAATCACTATAAAACCTAATCCATTAATATTACTTTTTTAAAATTGTTTTTCTATTATATTGTTCATCACTCTAGCAGGGACACAAAAGATGGCTTCCACTTTGAATAAGAAAAATAAGACTAAAATAAGAAGCCAAAAAATTACCACTTCCACATGGAATGAGAGGAAAACTTATTTTTCACTACGTCATGTGACTCCATGGTGTGTGAAGGTAATCCAATGCAACAACAGATAGAGAATGTACTCAAACTGAAATTTTGGCTCATTTTTTTTGTATGTTAACCGAAAAAACGCTAACCAGGACGCACGCAAACTGAGATTCCAATGTAATATACAATCAGATGTGACTGTTTTGTGACATCATGAACAACAGTGGGTTCTCCAAGCACTTCTTCTGTTTGACTTTTGTTTCAATTGCAGACTTTACAGGGACTTAAACAGGTAGGGTGGAGTGATGGGTTCCTCACCCATTGCCGTCAAGGCATTGATTTAATCTTTTTTTCCTTTACAACTACAATTATAATTTTTTTTTCTTGCACCACCCAAAATGTTTCACCAACCTGCCTCCCCAGGTTAGAATGAAGATCTTAACCCTTAGAAGCACGAGTGACTGGACCCCTACACTAGTATCAATTCGTTTTTATGCCAATTATGTCATTTTGGTTAGGAATAATCACTTGTGTGATATTTAGTATTATATTTAGGACCACACAAGAATGATTTAATGTTAGAAACATCTTAATTTTTCACTTTTTTCCATCTTTGAAAAAGAAAATGACCCCATACAACAACAGAAAATGTGAGGATCCATTGTGTGTTGCATAAAGGTAAGTTAAAAATGTGAATGGCATGATATAAAAAATATAATTTTTGAGGAATACCTGGAATATGAAATTATAACAATTTTTCATTACAAAGATATTTCAAGAAAATAACCTGACCGGGTCATTTTTGACCCACTTATGCATCTAAGGGTTAATGAACGATCTTAACATATATGCGGCATGAAACCAAGGCTAAAGCACTATGAGGAGAGGGTAAGTGTGGGAGTGGACAAGGAGGCAGGAGCTGAGGCGATCACACTGTGATAAGACGAGGAAAATGCTTCCTATTATCACAAAGGCTGGCCACATTAGACAGACAGTCGGGAGTCTCAAAACTCAGGAGGGAAGAGGCAAGACAAGAGGTCACAATTATGCCCCACCAAGCCGCATCATCCCCCGCTTACCCGTCTCCCCACCCTCCAAGCACCTCTTCTTCCTCATGAAGTACTTTAATATATTCTGTTAGTTCCTGTTTGGCGTGAGGAAAAGGGGGGTGGGGATTCTAATTAAAGTGTGCTGAAAATTTTGACACATGTGCGGTGAAAGATCAATATTTAGCAGAATAATCAGCAATTCCTGATGGTTTGACGGTGTCACCGCCAAGACGGCGGCTCTCCATTAGCGCCTGGGAAGGAGCAAGACAGTCAGGTGAGCAGCAAGCAAGCAAGCAAGCAGGAAAAGCCATGAAACTTCCAGCATCCATGAATCAAAGCCCCATTCTGCTTTGCTTTCCATCTTCATTTGTCCCCTAGAAAGAAGAAAAGTGAACTCTGTCAGGCTGCTTTTGTGGTAGAGGGAGGAAGGGCATAGGAAGAAAGAAAAATGCCAAAGGTGGGATTTGCTAGATGAGGAAGAAGCGCAGCTGCCAGCAGGTTGGACTACAAAATGATTGCAAGGTACACAGATGATTCTCTGTGTTGTCGTCACTCTTTTTCATTCTGCTGACATGTCGTATTACTCTGAATAAAGTGTTATTTCTGTTTTTTTTTTAATGTAAGATTATAAATATATAGATAAAAATCTTTCACAATCACAATCACAACCCAATGAAAACAATTAACCATTTAAAACATTAATTCATTTTATACCGCTTATCCTCACGAGGGTGCTGGAACCTATCCCAGCTGTCTTCAGACGAGAGGCGAAGTACACCCTGGACTGGTCGCCAGCCAATCACAGGTCACATATAGACAAACAACCATTCACACTCACATTCCTACCTATGGACAATTTGGAGTCGCTAATTAACCTAGCATGTTTTTGGAATGTGGGAGGAAACCGGAATACCCGGAGAAAATCCACAAATGCACAGGGAGAGAACATGCAAACTCCACACAGAGATGCCCAAAGGAATTGAACCCCCGAACTCCTAGCTGTGTGGCCTGTGCACTAAACATATATATATATGTATATATATATATATATCAAGTAAATTATAAGGGAATAAAGTATATTCATTCATTCATTTTCTATTTTTCCTCATGAGGGTCGCGGGGGGTGCTGGAGCCTATCCCAGCTTTCTTCGGGCAAGGTACACCCTGGACTGGTGGCCAGCCAATCACAGGGCACATATAGACAAACAACCATTCACACTCACATTCATACCTATGGACAATTTGGAGTCGCTAATTAACCTAGCATGTTTTTGGAATGTGGGAGGAAACCGGAGTACCCGGAGAAAACCCAAGCATGCACGGGGAGAACATGCCGAGATAGCCGAGGGTGGAATTGAACTCGGGTCTCCAAGCTGCGGCGCCTGCACGCTAACCTTTTTGACCACCATGCAGCCATATTGACGTCATTGTGAATCTAATTGGTCAAGGAATCTAAATACGTAGATGAAATACATTTATTGTGTAAAATCCAACATGGGGGGAACTATGGCACTTGACAGACGTCCGCGCTTATAACAGGTACCACAAACAGTTACTAAAGTAAAACAAATATTATTATATTATATTACTTAGATAATAAGTATTATATTACTGTAAAAATGTTGTGTACTTGAGTTATACCTTTCTTTTTCTTTTTTTTCTTCTACACAAAACGCATTTTCTCCCATTGTAAGATGAATAAATGCTCTCTAACACCGGCACACACACAAAAGGACACACAGCATTAGTGACATATGAACAAGGCTGCAGGGCTGACATGGATGGCGACCACTGAGTCAGAAACAAGAAAATGGTGTTGTATCCCAGCATTGAGAGAGAGACAGCAAGGGGGCCAGAGGGCGGGGTCATGGTATTGCAATGGGGGCATCCGGGTCCAGTGTGTCCCCATGTCTCCTGGTGTCAGCCCATCTCCTTGTTCTTGCGTGTCACTGACACACACACACACATATATATATACATATATATATACACACAGTATATATACACAGACACACGTGGATACTTACCATCCCAAGTTGCTCCAATTAATGGCCGCCCCACTGCGCTGTCCGCCGTGTGCCAGGGTGACAAGGAATGGTCTAGGATCTGTCTCTCCAGTGACGTACGGGAGGAATTGTGAGGGAGAAGTAGCGCCAACAACACACACAGTGCCCCCTTTAGCAAGGTGCATAACAAAGCCTCTTGTAAATGAGTGGCACTGAGGAAGGCATTGAGAATTCTCTAATTACTTCCTGCAATCTATCTAAGTCAGCGGCCCTCTCATTTGATTTATCAGAATGCATGAAATGCCTGAGAATAATGCCCTTATTAGGAGGACGGAATTGACGTGGGGGACAAGAGGTCTGCCGAGAGGAGGAGAAGAAGGAGGGGGGGCATGCTTTTAAGCATCAATTACAGTCAAAAAAAGAATTAATAGTTGATTAATCCACATTGCTGATGTTCTTTCAGATGCCTCTCGACTACTTAAGAGTCACACCTAACACACATTATACTACGTTTACATACACACTTACATAGGAAGATTACACACTAAACCAGTTTAAGGATTAAATATTACGTTTTGAAGACTTGATCTGAAAAATCTTAAGTACATTTGATCAATTACAGAATTATAGTATAGCTCCTGCCTGTACATTTAAACATTTACACTGCACGTGTGTGATCGGTATCGGTGTCGTTATTGGACGATTTCACACATGAAATATTGGGATTGTTATCAAAAGCATAAAACCCTGATCGGAACATCCCTAAAAAATGTTTTTTTATCTTTACATTTGGTTGATGCGACTTCTATCCAGACACACTCAATAGTCCGCAATTTATGGCAGTAACCGCATGCTTTTAGAACATGTGCAAAATTAATATAGAGATGCTCAATATTGGATTTTTATTTATTTATCGATATTGTTACGCATCTTGTTACTAATAGTGACAGTAGTTCTTCTAGCATAATATTTAATGTTTATTTTACAAATGAACGTTATAAATTTTACAACCTTTGCAAATTGCTGAGTCATACCTGATGGGCTACTTTTGAGGGTTAAATCTTAAAAATTGAATTGTTCTTATGGTTGCCAAAGACCAGTTGCTATCTGGATTTGTGTCTGAGGAATATCTGTAATTGAAAAAAAAATGTGTACTGTGGTTTTCCTGGTATGTGGTCTCCTTAAGTGGTTGGTGCGCCACCATCTTCCGTGAAAAATATCACTCAAGAACCAAAGCAAATGCGTGTGTTGAATGCCAATTGGAGAAACTACAGAAGCGACTGAAAGTATGCATTCCAAACAAAAGCGGAGGAATAAAAAGCGATGGTAAGAAAGACAAGCTAGTATTAATATCTCTGCCCGCAGGACATAAGGAGCATTTTGGCCAGCAGTGGACTAAAGGTCTGTGACTCTTTAACTGAATTCTTGACTGACAAATTCAATTGGCGTCTGTCGTCTGAGAACCTCAATGTAATATGTGTATTTTGATTCAATTTTACCCACAAATACATACATATACATATTACTTCACCTGGTTATGGCCTACATGGAAAATCAATACTTACAGCTGTGCTTTGTCATTTCTAAGTGCATCATGAAATAGAAAGATATTCCTTTAATTGAATCCACTAAAACCACACAAATTGTTAATTTTGGACTGTGAAGCTTTTGCAACATTTACAATGTCTTCTTTTGCCCATTGATGACTCTTGTTTGTCCCCTTGCAGGGGAGAGAGATCAATTTATATATCTTAAAATTCAATTTAGAAAGGTCAATCTCCAAGGAAATAACAATAAATCACAGATGAGAAGTTTGTTTTTAAAGAGCGTAATTTTACGTATGCATGAATAGTTTTTATGAGCTACAATAACAAGACGACAGCTGATTGCGTTCAGTCACTATAGTAGGTGACCCGCTGGTCCTAAAGTTTCATGTTCAGTCCAGTTGGCTTTGTTGAAGGGCTGCTGTGTATTTGAAAAAAACAAAAAAAAAAACAAAAGTGTGTTGCTGCCTGGCTGTCAGTCACACACAGGCAGTGTTTAGACAGCAGGATGAGAGAGCTGCCAGCTCCTACCTTTTAAGCAATCCTTTCCTCAGAGAGGCATTTAACACTGAGTGCCAGTCAGGAAGAACCTCTTAACATACACAATTTTTTCATTCATTCATTCATTCATTTTCTACCACTTTTCCTCACAAGGGTCGCGAGGGGTGCTGGAGCCTATCCCAGCTGTCTTCGGGCGAGAGGCGGGTACACCCTGGACTGGTTGCCAGCCAATCACAGGGCACATATAGACAAACAACCATTCACACTCACATTCATACCTATGGACAATTTGGAGTCGCTAATTAACCTAGCATGTTTTTGGAATGTGGGAGGAAAACCGGAGTACCCGGAGAAAACCCACGCATGCACGGGGAGAACATGCAAACTCCACACAAGAGATGGCCGAGGGTGGAATTGAACCCTGGTCTCCTAGCTGTGAGGTCTGCGTGCTAACCACCTGTCCTTTTTTCATTATTATTATTATTATTTTAGAACATTATTTTTTGTTATAGGCTGCACAGTGGATGAGTGGTTAGTGCACAAGCCACACAGCTAGAAGTTTGGGGGTTCAATTCCTTCGGGCATCTCTGTGTGGAGTTCTCTCCCTGTGCGTTCGTGGGTTTTCTCCGGGTACTCCGGTTTCCTCCCACATTCCAAAAACATGCTAGGTTAATTAGCGACTCCAAATTGTCCATAGGTATGAATGTGAGTGTGAATGGTTGTTTGTCTATATGTGCCCTGTGATTGGACCTGAGCGCCTCTCGCCCGAAGACAGCTGGGATAGGCTCCAGCATGCTAGCGAATGAATGAATTTTTGTTATGCGGAATCGAACCCCGGTCCTCCTGGCTGTGAGGTCCGCGCGCTAACCACAAGATCTCCGTGCCGCCTGGTCCATTCATATACACCAAAAAAATCAATGTGCCTATTCACATATAAATAGTACATAATGGCAACACGTATTGGTGCATGTTTGTCTATTTGCATATACATGTAGTAAACTAAAATGTCCATTCACAGACACAGTTACACACATGATAAAAAATGGCAGTTTGGGGGAAAAACTGACAGAGGTCCAGACCTTGGGGACCCTCCTCATTGCCGATAGAACCATGGGCCTGCCCAAGGCACCCCCCCCCCCCCCCCGCCTTTTTTTTCTTCTCTTCTTCACTCTTCATTTTGATAGCCTCTTTGCTAAAGAGCAATTTTGTAGGAGGAGAAAAATGCTTGTGTATGGCCGGAGCTAAAGGTTCAATGTGACCCCCCCCCCCTTCCTAGTTGCTGTGGAGCAAAATGGAGCAAAAGGCATCTGGACAGCAGATTCATCAGAATTACTTGAACGGAGGAGCAAGCTCATACAGCATTACATGGCTGACAGCAAAGATGAATCTAGCCAAGTGTGGGTCCTCATAGAGCTTCAGTCACGGCCCCTGGTATAGGACTGAAGGATGGGATCCAGGGTGTGGAGATAACACATCACGCCTTGTCGACAGCCTGTGTTGAGGCGCTTGCCCGCGGAGTGTGTGGGACAATGTTGTGTTAGCTGCCACAGTGGCGTTGACATCACTGACAAACCTCTGCAGCGCCGGGCAGTCACTCACACTTGCAAGCGCAAATCTGTCATCGGGCTCAAACAGTCAGCCACTGACACCTTTTCACTTGAATGAAAATTCCGCAGCAACTGACAAAATAAGGGAAAAGTGGCCTTGAAAGAGAAGAAAAAAAAAACACAGAAAAAAAAGCACCTCTCTTTAGAAGGAGAGACTTATAATTTGCAATAATGGCCCAGCGATAGCTCTCAGAGAGAAAATTACAGCAAAAAGCTGATCTGACATACCCTTAACTGGCAGAAACACATCCATTGTAGACAGAAGTCTTGTTTACTTGGTAAAATGGCATCAATTAGGAGCAGATGGCAAAATTAGCATATTCTCTTAATGGACTGGCCTTTCTTGTGCAGCGTTCTCAAACTGATTGTATGGAAGGGACATGTTAAGGGAGACTGAGAAAAGGTCAGATGTCTGCACCATCCAGGTGATCATATTTTTCACCAAACACCCGTGCATTCTCCATGGATATTGTCATGTTACTGTATATGCAGTAAGTGTGCAGAAATCTTATTTAAATTCTCACCAAAGGCCACGCTTTTCCACAGCGGCAGTGTAAAAAAATCCCCACTGTGATCTACACTTTAATCTTAATATAATAACTAAAAAATGATTATCTACCACAACATAATTTATAACAAGTCCAACGCTGCACATTAAAAGCAGAACGCACTTCTTCCACTAATTGATGAGCATTTAAACTATAAATTAAAAAAATTAACAAAGCATTCCAAGAGGTGTTCAATACACTTTATTAATTGCTCGGCTAATCCATCGGAATGATTTGCCTGTTCATTTTCATTATGAGCAGCCGCCGTCACTTTGAGAGCAAATGAATTCAAAAGATGATATTTCATCATCTCAGGAAGAGACGAGCTCCTCCCAGGCCGAAGACGCAGACTACAACCCCCCCACTCCACTCCACTCCACCACCGGTGCACCCCTTTCTCCCCCTTGTGCCTCTGCCCCCACCGACCCCAAATTGACTGGTCTTGCACAGTTGCAGCCGAACAAGAAAGGAATTGCTAGTGTCAAGACGCAGTTTACAAATATGACATCTCCTCTGGCGTGGCTGAAAATATGAAATATTGATTTATGTGCAGTAAAAGGTCTTATAAAAATGATCACATACACATGAGGGATTAATGCGCAGAAGATCAATAGAAATTTCATTCTTGACACTGGACTGTCACCTATGGCGAAATGCTAAAATAAAGAAATCAATATTATCTATGAAATGTCAAATTTATTATAATTATGTGGATGAGAGCCGGCCAAGTGGCTCCCAGGGGGGGCTGAGAGGGATAGGTTACCACTCTGGAGCATCCCTCATGTCCCTCCTTCTTGTGCTGCCAATTTTGAGAGCAATATTGGTGTAAAGGCTTCTCACCCGTTATGTATGGCCTTGTTGTAACACATTCCTCCTGGAATATTTAACAGGGGGGAGACTGACAGTGGACACGGGGCCAGTTCATAGGCTGCAGGTTGTGTAGTTAACAGCTGTTAGCTCTGCCACATTGAAGGCTATCTATCTGGCAGCTGCTGCCTGACATGGATCGCCCAAGTACCGCAGCTTGTCCTCGTTCGCTGATGACGCCGACAGTCTGGCGTGCTATTGATCCCGAGCTGGAGTGGATCATGTTGATTTGTTCTTTCGGCGGAATCAAATGATTTCGTAGCACATGAAAACAAAAGGATGCTGTGTAGGTAAATGATACTGTGTTGCTGATCAGCCTCGTTTTCTTTTATCAAACGCTCGAGGGGGGCGGCACGGTGGTGGAGTGGTTAGGAGACTAGGGTTCAATTCCACCCTCGGCCATCTCTGTGTGGAGTTTGCATGTTCTCCCCGTGCATGCGTGGGTTTTCCTCCCACATTCCAAAAACATGCTAGGTTAATTGGCGACTCCAAAATTGTCCATAGGTATGAATGTGAGTGTGAATGGTTGTTTGTCTATATGTGCCCTGTGATTGGCTGGCCACCAGTCCAGGGTGTACCCCGCCTCTCGCCCAAAGACAGCTGGGATAGGCTCCAGCAACCCCCGCGACCCTCGTGAGGAAAAAAGCGGTCAAAAATGAATGAATGAACTTTTGTTTTTGCTCCCAATACAATAAAACTGGACATTTTCCAGTGACCTTTTATTGTGGCCAGCCACAGAATTAGACACACTGGTGAACAATATTTGAACCCATAAACGAGTGTTTTGATCGGATTGTGCAGTAATACCTTAAAGTAAACAACCTAGGCTCCAGCACCCCCTGCAACCCCCTCCACACAGAGATGGTGGAATTGAACTCGGGTTTCCAAGCTGTGAGGCCACCACTAACCACTTGCAGCCTGTTAATAACATATAGTACATCAAATATTAAGGGTGTCATGAGACACTCAGCATGAGACGATACATGAGAATACATGAGATTGGGTCTAGGAAAATGAGAAAAGGAAATATTTTAACATTTTTTTTAAAGAAAAGTACACTATGAAATATATTCATTCATTCATTTTCTATCGCTTATCCTCACAAGTGTTGCGGGGGTGCTGGAGCCTATCCCAGCTGTCTTCAGGCGAGAGGCGGGGTACACCCTGGACTGGTGGCCAGCCAATCACAGGGCACATATAGACAAACAACCACTATGAAATATATTTGATAATATATTGCTCTCTACTATTAAATGCATCGCTCCTTACAGGCTAAATACTTCTTCACTTTGTGTGTGTGTACTCTGCACTGTTGGCCCCTCCTCCAACCCCCGAGGGCTCCCTCCGTTCATGTCGTTGTTCTCGGGAGCAAACACGCCAAGTCAGGAGACGAGGAAAATATATATGGAGTTCATGCTCATTTATTGTGTAATAAGTGTATTTTTAAGTGTATCACATTGACACTAAAAATGATCTTTATAACAGAGCTGAAATGTTGGCTGTTTATCCTTTAAAAATGGGTTGATTTTAGCATATTTTTATTTTTCTTCTTTGAGAAGAACACTGATATTGTTATGTTTCCTGTCAGCTAAGCTAATGATAACAATTTGGAAAAGTTTAGCTACTCACAGATTGCATCATCACAACACTTCTTTGAGACTGCTTTTGTGTATGTGCACACTCACAGTGGTAAACAACAGCCATAAATCATTTTTTTAACTGATTTGTGACAAATAAAGACATTTATTTGTTCGATCAAACCACTACTGGTAACATGTAAGCCTGTGTTTTTTTTCCTATATATTCTTTTATTTAAAAAAGTGAAATGTAGAGCTTTAGAGGGACAGCACCTTTAATAAAACACATTTAAAGGAGGAGAACACTGAGGCATCGCATTATAAAGTTCAACCTGTCATCAGTGAATAGTGGCACGGTCTGATTCGGATACTGTATTGTGAAAGATAACGACGCGATATATATCACAATATCAATATTGTCTTCTAAAAGTGTCTTAACTTGTGAAAAAAAGTGCAATCAGGAAGTCTAAATGCGTTATTGGACTCACTCCAATAAACCTCAATGTTTTATTTGTTATTGCATTTAAGCTAAGAGTTATTTGTGTTCATTCCCTTGTTTTCCATGTCTAATTAATATCCTTTGAATGCGTGGGGATCAATTTATTTAATCAATTCTGGGGCTGTGCCGCTGGCCTTCTAAAGGTCAGTTAGATATGGAATGGGAAATAATCAGTCGCGTCACAAAAAGGGGAAAAAAAAGGGGGGAGCGGTTCATTTGAATGTGGTGGGGAAATTTGGCATCCGTGATCACACCTTTCCGACCAAGTTGACGATGTTATTTTCACTTCCATCCCATTTCAAGCTCCTTTTCCGACGGAGAGGCCCGCTGTACACACAATACACACACACACACACACACACAGAGTGTGGCAGCTGTGTAATCCTTTTAACAACCGATGGAGCTATTAAATGAAGCGGCGGTGCAGCTGCAAATAGCCAATAAAGCCGACACAATATCATCCCTATTAGACAGTAATCTCAGCAGGCTTAAGAAGTTCTGTGTGTATGGAACCATAACAAAATGTAATCAAGCAAAACACGGGGGATTTTCCTCAAGCGAAGAAGGCCAAACAATTTTCACAGCAGCTTACATGAAAGGCAACAGAACTTCTCAGCCACTTCAGGTGACCACCTTATCACACACTCATAAACACACACACACACACACACACTGAGCAACACAAGCCTGTCAATCGAAGCCATTTATCAGCACAGATATTACGAGAGAAAGGGAAACGGGAGAAAATAACAAATTGTGTGTTTTTAGATTGGCCAAATCTAATTCATAAGATCACAATTTGAGAGATAGAAGCCGGTTTATTCATTCCACCCCCCCCACACACACACAACCCAGCGTCCCTTTCACCGGCTTATGTGCAGCACATGAAAGCAACGCGAGAGAGCAGCTGCTGATGGAGTCTTTGAGCTCAGGAGAGGAGAAGAGGCAAGCCTCTTGAAGGGTTTTTTTTTTTTTTTTTTGGTGGGGGGGCGATAAACCAACCAAGTGGAGGCCGCGGGAGCTCCCAACGTTGAAAAAAAAAAAAAAAAAAAAGGTGTTGCAACTTATCGGAGTCCTCACACGGGAAATGATTACCCCTCCGCCGGGCCCATTACTGCTGGCTCTCCGGGTCAAAAGCAAGCCAGGATAAAAGGGAGAAGTGAAGCCTCCTATCCAGCCACCAATCATCCATTAGCGCTCAGACGAGGGGCTTGTCTAAACCCCCATTTCTTGAGCCTGAACCCCCTCCCTCCTTGCTCTGACATGGGCTTGTCAGTCTAGAAGAAGTAATCACATGCCACACTGTTCTTCCTATAAAGAGTAAAATGTACGGATATTATTTATTCATTTCCATTTGTTTAAGAAGTGTTTACACTATTGATGTATGGTATATATGCTAATCCACTCCCATAGCCAGATATCACAAAAAAAAACAAGCTCGCAAATACATAAAGCTCTTTCTCTTGTGTTTGCACTCTTCTTAGTACACTCAAGCCGATCTGTTTATTGCTTACGGTCCACACATCTCCACTGAATAAAACAAACCACCACAATCCCATGTGATCGAGACTCCATTGGAGCATCTATCTAGATTTAATGTCTCACTCTGTATGCATTACGTTATAGATGGACAATGGGCGAGTGCGCTACAGCTGACCACACTCACCTCTGCTTATAACGGCACCCACCCTTCAGGATTAAGGTCAGCGCTTTAGCCACCTCCGAACCAATTGTTGGTGGCATCTCTGATAAACAGAGTGTAAAAATCCTTCCTCCCAATGCCTCCGTGCACAGGTCAGCGGCGGGGTCTTCGCAATACGACACAATGACGCCTTGCTCAGAAAATCTCAATTGTGGAATTCCACTGACCAATCTATTTGGTGATATGGAGAGCACGGTCTCAAGGGAGGCACGGTTTGTGAGTTATAAAGGACAGGATGCCATCAAGAATTGCATATCAGAGATTAGCCGAAAGAAGTAGACCGCTGCTCCGCCCACAATGAATAAAAGTACCTCGGTTCTCAAACCTCGCATTTTTGGATTAGGGTGGACCATAAAAACTTTGAACAAAACAGACCCATAGGAAATAATGGACATGTCAAAGATATGTCAAATGAAAACACATTACTGCACAATTTGATGTTAGTCACTACTTCCTGAAGCTGCATTGTAAGCATCATGGGAAATGTAGTTTTTCGCCATAAATTAGCCACATTGCTGATGCATGAGAAAAAAGTAAATATAATTTCCAGTAGTTTTTTGGTTTTGGTGACTCCCATTTATGTTGACCGAGTTTTGGTACACATCCGTACTGCTAATAACATTCTTCCATGTCAAGATACAGTAAACCTCGGATATATCGGACTCGGATATATCGGAAATTCGCTCACAACGGACAGATAAAAAAGAACTGATTTTTCTGTAATGCATTTCCAATAAAAATTCATTGCATATATCGGATTTTTTTTATAACGGATTTCGCCTATTTCGGACAAAATCTCCAGTCCCGTTCCAATGCATTTCCATTCAATTTCCCTCGCATATATCGGATGGCCGCATTGTGGCGCTCCGATTCGCCGAATCGTGACAGGCCGCTATACAACGTCATTTGCAGCGTTTGCAGCGTTGCCAGGTACATTGGAAAAATAGTCAAGGAAGTGCCTTTTTATAACGGATAAAATCCGATTTACGCATATACCGCATATAAATCCGATATATGCGTAAAACGGACATTTTCCGGTATACGCATATAACGGATTTCGCTTATATCGGACAAAACCAGTGGGAACAATTGGATCCGATACTACGTATATCCGAGGTTTACTGTATAAAGATGAAAAAACATTTAAAATAACCTTTTCTCCACTTATTTGTTAATAGCTTTGTCACTGGAGGGTTAGAAATAACCGTGATGAAAATTTTTTGATAAATAAAGTATTTAGTGTCTATCTAATGCGTAAATGTCAGACTAATTATCGCAGCGGCAAATTAACTAAACAAACGTGCTCAATTGTTTTGATTTCCATGAATTATAAAAGTTTGTAATATGTAAATGTGTTGTTTGCGCCAAACTTCTATACATGTACTGACTTTTACGCCGATGATGATTCAGTTGTGAAAATGGGATCCTCCGTATCCCACACAAATGTTTTGTGTCATCTCGGAGATAATGGCTGTTTGATTATTCGTGACACATGTCATCGCCGACGTGAGTGGCACCAGTGCTCATATCTGCGGAGGAAGTTAACGCATGAGAAGAGCCAGAGCAAGATGTAGAGCGAGCCGTGAAGCGGCATTGAAGAAGAGGAGAGGGGGGATGGTGAGGCTCCGAACCCCCGCCAGGCTCCTTCTACAGATAAATATTGATTGTGGACAGTTTTAATTACTTCCTTAAATTGAGCAATTTTGGTTTTCCCAGTTGGCCCTCTGTGAAAATCCATGTAGGATCCTCCATTGAGGGAGAGGGAGAAGGTTGAGCATGGCGCGCCATAAATCACAGCAGATACATAATTCATTGGAAGCATGTGAAAAGGACAAGACAAGATGCTTTAGATCATTGAAAACAGCGTTTCCACAGGTCTTTCCATGTAGTCTGTTTGTGTGCTCAACATCTCATCTGAATGATGACGAATGATGACGAATGATGCATGTGCTTCCTCTCCCCTTTATCTCCCACTTGGGCCCATTTCAAGTACGAAGGAGTGGTCCAAATCGAAAGGCCATTAAGTTTTTACACAAAGATGGAAGAAGTGCTATGGTGTGGCTTACTAATTCTGACACACTTTTTGTCCACTCATCTTATAGGGGGGGTTGGGGGGGGCAAGGTCGATGCTTATCTCAACACCACTCCAACCTGGAGTGTCTATTTGGGAGCCCATTGCTAACACAGCCTAGATAACGGCAGACTTTTCTTTAACTGATGACTTTTTTTTTGTGTAATTAGCATAGACGCATCATAGCAAAACACTCCTTTGTTATGACCACAGCTGGCGGCATAGTGTAGCGCCCCGACACAGAGTCTGACCCTCTTTTATAACTTTATTCTGCAGCATATATATATATATTATTATATAATTATATATAATAATTATCATTATTCATTTATATATATTATATAAATTATTATATATATTATATTATATATATAAATGAATATATAATAATAAATAATAATTATATATATATACATGTTTGTTAATAAGTCTCACACTTGGCTGCACGGCAGTCAAGTGGTTAGCGTGGGTTCAATCCCACCCTCGGCCATCTCTGTGTGGAGTTTGCATGTTCTCCCCGTGCATGCGTGGGTTTTCTCCGGTTTCCTCCCACATTCCAAAAAACATGCTAGGTTAATTGGCGACTCCAAAATTGTCCATAGGTATGAATGTGAGTGTGAATGGTTGTTTGTCTATATGTGCCCTGTGATTGGCTGGCCACCAGTCCAAGGTGTACCCCGCCTCTCGTCCGAAGACAGCTGGGATAGGCTCCAGCACCCTTGTGTGACCCTCGTGAGGATAAGCGGTAGAAAATGAATGAATGAATGAACCTGCATCAATATATGTCAGTTGCAAAAAAGAACATCTTGAATTTAGACTAGCAGGAGTAACAACAACACAACCCTAAAGGAAGGAAGGTATGAACCCTAAAGAAAGTGCCAATTGCACTTTTTTTTCTATGATGAAAGCATATATGAATATATCCACAATAAAAGGTAATGGAAACACCATTATCAACAAAAAGAATATAACCACACTAATGCTCCACAATTGAACCCACTAGGGTATTTACAGCGACCAGCAGTTAAGTAAGGTGAAACAGTCATGTAAAGCAGCGTAGCTTTTGCTTAGAAGGTCTTCAGAGACCTCTTGCTGCAGGGAAAAATCATGTCTGTGTCATTTTATATCATCAATTTTAATTATCCTCACAAGTGCTCATTCCGCTTAAGGCAGCAGTGGGAAAGCAAAAAAAAATCTGCGGGAAAATGATTTCAATCTATTTGGGACATGAAGTGTGAGGTGAGACCTCTGTCTGTCAGCACCACCCCCAATTTTTAACACCCCTCCCACCGCACACACACACACACACATATATATACACGCAAACACACACACACACACAAGCAAACACTTTAAAGGATCAAATGCATTAGCTTGGAGGGGCACATTTATAATTTCTTACCTTGTTGTGGTGTTGCTGCTGCACCCCACCAGGAGTCAGCCAACAGGTCAATATAGCAAAGGTCACGCCCCGTCTCGCCAGTCTACCACTGTAAGTGAATGCAGCGCACGTTTAGTGATCATAATGACACCTGCAGTTGCTTCTCTTCCCAATAACATGGCGGGGGTCCCACTGGCTTTAGCCCCCCCATGCTGTTTTAGCCCACCTTCTGTCCAGCAGTGTCTGTTTGTAGGCTTTTCTAATTGGTCTGATTTACTTGGGATTATTGCCTTTTGGAGAATGCGCTGATGCTGAGGGCTGTTGATGATGTTTGGATTGGAGATTATTAGTATTGACTGTGAAGATGAAGGGATGTTTTTTTAAACTACAAACACACTAACAGACCTGCTAACTAGCTGAGTTACAGGAACTATGAATCAGTAGACTGCTAAAGGGCACTCGGTAGGAAGCCTGCTTTTGCAAGAATCTAACCAAATAAAACACAATTTTTTTCAATTGTGTTTTTGATTATTTGAATTGGTTATTATTATTATTATATAAACTTGAACAAGGCTGCACGGTGGTCAAGTGGTTAGCACGCAGACCTCACAGCTAGGAGACCTGAGTTCAATCCCACACTCGGCTATCTCTGAGTGGAGTTTGCATGTTCTCCCCGTGCATGCGTGGGTTACCTCCCACATTCCAAAAACATGCTAAGTTAATTGGCGACTCCAAATTGTCCATAGGTATGAATGTGAGTGTGAATGGTTGTTTGTCTATATGTGCACTGTGATTGGCTGGCCACCAGTCCAGTCCAGGTTGTACCCCGTCTCTCGCCCGAAGATAGCTGGGATAGGCTCCAGCACCCCCGCGACATACAGAATAAGCATAAAGTGGTACTTCAGTTTTAGTAGAACTCAGTTTTCAATGAAAATGATAAATAATTTAAAAAAAAATATATGACCTGGTTTTTGTACACTGTCTTGGTTATCGTATGGTCTGACAGTGCGAACAACAAACTACAGTAAACCTCAGATATATCGGACTCGGATATATCGGAAAGTCGCTCACAACGGACAGATAAAAAAGAACCAATTTTTCTGTAATGCATTTCCAATAAAAATTCATGCATATATCGGATTTTTTATAACGGATTTCGCCTATTTCGGACAAAATCTCCAGTCCCGTTCCAATGCATTTCCATTAAATTTCCCTCGCATATATCGGATGGCCGCATCGTGGCGCTCCGATTCGCCGAATCGTGACAGGCCGCTATACGACGTCATTTGCAGCGTTTGCAGCGTTGCCTGCGCGTCCAGGTACATTGGAAACATAGTCAAGGAAGTGCCTTTTTATAACGGATAAAATCCGATTTACGCATATACCGGATATAAATCCGATATATGCGTAAAACGGACATTTTCCGGTATACGCATATAACGGATTTCGCTTATATCGGACAAAACCAGTTGGGAACAATTGAATCCGATATATCCGAGGTTTACTGTAGTCGGTTTGCCCGAGAATTGAGTGTCCAAACAAAGCATCCACGTTTTGGTTATTCAGTCTCTGTGAAGAACAGATATCGGTTCTTCTAAATTTGAGATGCAAATTATGTCCAGGGAACCCTGCAACCCCACAAAAAACTCCTTTCGGTCTGGGCGTCTCAGCCAGGAGATAATAAGGTGACTTGTAATAAAACTGTGTGTGTATGAGATAATAATAAAAAACCCTGAAAGTGTTTGTTATTAGCTCTTTGTTGTAGTGGAAAATATTCCATTCCTAATAAACAAAAACAAAATCCCCCAAAATGTCATTTCTTTAACAGATATCTGCTTCTATGGGATCTTTAACATCTCTTTTCCTTTATTTAATAATAAACAGAAACGTAATAACTATCTATTAAAAGGCTCAGTTTAGAATACTCTTACATTTATAGATTCAACTACTCCATACGTTCCCCGTGTCTATTAATGCCGTTATTCACGATTGCCTCTGTGAAGCACAATCAGACAAGTCAGTGATTGGAAATCTGTAGCACATAACTATAGCATATAGTTCAAGGCAATTTAGGTAAATTGCATGCATGTTTAGGCATTATTAAGTTATTAGCCTCACTGGAGGGAAGCAGCACAACACTCTTTAGTGCTTGCAATCAATTTCCTCTCTTCAAGCAAACTTCGGACACCTTCTGGTGTTCTCTGCATGGACTTGTGATAATAAAAGCATTAAAAAATGTTTATAATATGAATATTTTTTGGTTTTTCTTATACGACTGAAATGAAGAGAAAAGTATCCAATACCCTAAAAAGGGAAGGATCATGGTGGAATCACTGCTCATCATTTATTTTTCACTCAGTCATCTGAGTGTTAGGGATTTGCTGTCATAAAGAAAGCGGAAGCTCAAGAGCTGGCGCTGACCAAGAATTAATCAGTTCAGGTTTTGGTGCTGAACATAAAATGTCAGGCATCGCCTCTCAACTCTTGTTGGTGATTTCTTTGAGCCGAACATCACAATAATCCCACTCTCACTCCCAGTGAAGGTCAAAGTTGGTCAGTGAGCCAAGAAACACCATATGAGAGCTTGCTTCCTCCTCCATTGCCGCGAGTCTAAATTACGGAATTAGTATATTGATTGGAGATTGTGGCTTCGAGCAATCACTTTTACCGCCGTGACAAGATTATTTTATCCTACTTTTTCTGTATTATTATTTGTCGTCTCTGAGTTATTCTACCAGCGTGGGAAGTGACAGCTTGAATTTGTGCAATAAAGTGGTGCACTTAGGGAAGCCAGTGAGGCAAAAAAACATAAGACGTAGGATGGAGGAGAGGGACGGTATTCCTGGCGGTGAAGCTGCCATCCTAAATAAAGAAAGATATCTGCCCAAATGGAGCGTCGATCAATACATTCATACAAACACAAGCGCATCATTTGTTAAGTCTTGGGTGATAACCTCACCGTGTTGCACATGGGAAACTGCAGTGAGAGAAAACAAGGGGGAAAAAAAAGATATCATAACTTACAGATAATAGAGTTTGGAGTGATTTGTAGCATGCAGGAAGGAATTGCTCCATTGTGTTTTAGTCTCTACATCCGTTTGCAAAATAGAACATGTGGAAATCAACACAACCGACAGTCATTTTTTTGTCATCGCATGAAAGTATACTGATGGAGATATGAATATCTTTATATTTATTTGAAGTATTCTATAGCGTGTTTTGCCTCAGGAGCATAAAGGTGATGGAGCTTTTGTGCCTAATGAGATTCACATTCAGGCCATCTGCAAAAGGCTACATAATACGGTAATGGCAATGCACAATTAATGTCAGAAGGCACTATATTAAGGTTTTATTGTTTCTAATAGCTAGAACGGTACACTCTCAGGAGATCATTTATTTCTTCATATCTGAAAGAATTGTTATTAGTTCATTTCAATGATGTGGTGGGATACAGTATATATTAATGTTGGGAAAATGTTCATTGTTTGGTACACTTAATGTTTTCAGATTTAATAACACATTAAAATATTAGTCAATGACAACACAATTGAACAGAAAATGCATTTTTTTTATGAAACTTTTTTTTAATGAAACAACATAATTTACTGCTTTACCTTTGGCATCCCCTCCATCCATTTTTTTCATACCCATAATACATACCCAAACGTGCAGTATGAAAACACAAGGTACTCAAGTAGAGAACTCGAGAGGTTTCTTTAAAAACTGTGAATGCAGAAGAAGTGAAACTGAATTGAAATGTTATACGAAATATGTGGAATTATGGGCAAAGTAGGAATTTTTGGAATGTGGAAAAGCCTGAATGGTAATGGTAATGGTTTTATTTCATTTGAACATGCATCATATTACAATTGAATGCATCACATAGTTCACAGTTCCACATGTCCAAAAGGAGTAGGAAGAAGCAAAGCTTATTAAATCCTACCCCTCCATCTGGTACTTTTACAATCAGTAACTGTTACATTTGTTCACTTCCTGCTTTCCTAATATAGTTTTTATTTTTATTTTTATTTTTATTTTTATTTTTATTTTTATTTTTATTTTTATTTTTATTTTTATTTTTATTTTTATTTTTATTTTTATTTTTATTTTTATTTTTATTTTTATTTTTATTTTTATTTTTATTTTTATTTTTATTTTTCGGCTCATATCGAAGTACAAGGTGATGTGCCCATACATACATATTATCAAGTCTTTCAAGTCCTTAAGTAGCAAAACAGCCTCACACCATCACACTACCACCGCCATGTTTTCCTGTTGGTAAGATGTTGTTTTCCCAAAATATAATGGGACACACACCTTCCATCAAGTTTTTTTTCAACTTTTGTCTCATCAAACGAAGGAGTATTTTCCCCACGAGTCTCGGGGATCATCAAGATCAAGTTTTCTGGAAAAATTGAGACGCGGTTTCTGCAGAGGTTCTTGTTCTGGAACTCTTTCACTCCAATCCTTTACAAACTCAACTTTAAAGAGTGCACACTATGAGATGTATATTTGCTCACAGGTACAATCATCCCGACAACCAATGTGTCGGCCTTGAACCATTCCCTCTTCAACCTGTGTTAAGTATGAACCGCTATACGTTACATTAAGATAAGATAAGATAAGATAAGATAAGATATGCCTTTATTCGTGCCTCAGTGGGGAAATTTGCAATAATCCCATTGTAATAGACACTACCTTTGTACTTTGATATGACAACTTTCTTGAATTCGGTGGTGTTTCTCACATTCTTTATCAAAGTTCTTGCACTTGCACCATGCAGCCATAATAACAAAAAAGCACACAGAACACAAAGAGACTGAAACCGAGTTCTTCCTCATTCTGTGAACAAAAGAACCACCTCACTGACACATAACAAAGATGATAAAAAGATTCTTCTATTGTGTCCTAACTCAAAAAGAACCACCTTCCATTCTTCATAGAGACTGAGTCACCAATGCATGCATGCTTTGTTCGTTTGTCTGTACAATAACCGACACATTTATGGCACTAATTTTAATCAAAAACTGAATCCTATGAAAACCCAGGTTCCGATGTGTATTGTTCAATATTATATTTGGGTCATGGTCATGAACCTTGGGAAGTGACCCAAAGGACAAGATTGTGTGTTCAAGGGTGGCTGGGCTCTCTTTTAGAGTTAAAGTAAAAAGCACTGTCATCAGAGAGAGTCTCAGAGTAGAACCGCTGCTCCTTCACATTGAAAGGAGCCAAATCAGGTGGCTCAGGCAGCTTGGCAGCAGCCAGGACACTTTGGGCAGACGAGGTCTCTCAACTGGCCTGGAAACGCCTCGGGATCTGCCAGTAGTTGCTGGACGAAGTGGCCAGGGAGCGGGAAGTCTGGGCTTCCCTGCGACACAACCTTAGATAAGCAGTAGAAGATTGATGGATTATATTTGGGCCTATGTTACTGAAAGTGACACATGCAATCCAGAAAATGATATGTAAATGTTACCCTTAGGGGGAAAAAGTGGGCTAATAAATTTACAATAAAAGCACAAATAATGCGGATTTCAGAAAACAACAGATGGAATGATACAGCACTCTACAAGAGGCAATGAAGTCTGTGAAATTAAATAATAAAAAAAAATCCAAAAATTGTTACAACTATAATGATGAAAATGGTAATATTAATGATGATTATAATAATGGTGATAATAATCACAATAATAATGGTAATAATGGTAATAATGGTAATAATAATAATAATAATAATAATAATAATAATAATAATAATAATAATAATAATAATAATAATAATAATAATAATAATAATAATAATAATAATAATAATAATAATAATAATAATAATTGCTTCAGCCTACTCCTTTTGGGCTTGTGATCAGATAGTTGAATACAAATGTAAATAATGGAAAGTTATATTTTGATTAATGTAAGAAATGCACTGTAATGTTTCATATATTTGCCCAAATAAAATAAAAAAAAAAAAAAAGTGAGATGACTTTGACTGCAAACTTCAGCTTTACAGATGCCATGGTGATATCAGTGAAAAGTGTCTTTTACACAGATGTTATGCTTGGCTTCCCTCAAATTATACTCTATACAATATTATATAAAGAAAAAATTCTAACAATAATAAAAAATGTGGCAACGTTGGCGAAAGAAACAATTGCCCTGACATCAGCATTATTTTGATACTACCACTGAAAGCCATCTAATTTACTTCACAAATAAAAATGATTTATGTAACACAAAGGAATATAAGAATAATCTATAATATAAGAATATAAGAATTATAAATCTCGCCAAACAGGAACATGGGATAAAGCAGCAGCAATAAAAGTAATAGCACATTTTCTTCTTGAGTCTATGATGCTAACTTATGCTCAAGAAGAATTATTTGGTTGCAGGCATTCAATCACTTAAAAAAACCCACAATGACAAATAAATAAACAAATATTCAATATGACTTTACCTCCCGTACAAGCAATAATTTAAGTGAAGATTCATGCTGCTTTGTGTTGTGGCGTGTCGCTCGTATGAAAAGCAATATTACATGTGAGGTGTGATTGATGAACCTGCCCAGGGATAATGCCATTTGTATTGATTGCTTTATTCCCAAAGAGTTCTGGAATTACGAATAAGAACTGCAGGAAGGTATAGTAAGTAATGACAAAAATATACAGGTAGAGGAACAACAGAAACTTTTTTTATACACCTAATTCTACTGTAAACAATTTCATTTGGAAGAGTTCTCAACTGGAGTACTGGAATTATATCCAAGTTTCACCACTTGGAATGTAAATATGTGATATACAATGAAAGCACTGGTTATGTGAGGGTGATGTTGCGATTTAAAGCTGTATTTTGCAACTGACCATCACCCCTTAAAAGGGAACTGCACTTTTTTTGGGACTTTTGCCCATGATTCACAATCCTTATGTAAAAACACATATTTCTTTCCCTTTTCTGTGCATTATAACACAAGAAAACAAGTTAATTTCAGCTAGCTCACAATGCTGTCATTGGGAGACACTTATTTCGATTATGAAGCCTTCGAACAAAACGCTGCAAAATTTGATATGCACGCTCTGATCATGCATTAACACATACACCAATGATATATGTGTAATATATATGTAATAGTGGCAGTATCTTCCTGTATTTTGATCAGAATCGGCATTAGCTCTGCTTAGTCGGCTCAAATCTAATAAATCAGATTTGAAATTTCTTAGTTTAAGACAGTCCTAATGTTTTTATCAAAAACTCAAAATCAGTGTCTGCAAAGGTTCTGTGTTGAATAAGCAGAAGTGGTCTTGGGCCAGCCCGAGACGTGAAAGATCTTCAAGAACATTTATGAGTTCACTTCAATAATAAGGCCAAAAACAACAACACCTATATAAGTGGTGGCACGGCGGTCGAGTGGTTAGCGTGCAGACCTCACAGCTAGGAGACCAGGGTTCAATTCCACCCTCGGCCATCTCTGTGTGGAGTATGCATCTCCCCGTGCATGCATGGGTGTTCTCCGGGTACTCCGGTTTCCTCCCACATTCCAAAAACATGCTAGGTTAATTGGCGACTCCAAATTGTCCATAGGTAATGAGGGTCGCGGGGGTGCTGGAGCCCATCCCAGGTGTCTATGGGCGAGAGGCGGGGTACACCCTGGACTGGTGGCCAGCCAATCACAGGGCACATATAGACAAACAACCATTCACACTCACATTCATACCTATGGACAATTTGGAGTTGCCAATTAACCTAGCATGTTTTTGGAATGTGGGAGGAAACCGGAGTACCCGGAGAAAACCCGGAGAACATGCAAACTCTACACACTCCATTCCAAGGGTGGAATTGAACCCTGGTCTCCTAGGTCCTGGTCTCCTAGGTCCTGAGGTCTGCGCGCTAACCACTAGACCTCCGTGCCGCCCGGACACAAAACATAAGAATACCAAAATAAAACAGGAGCACCAGAAGTAAAATGACACACAATCTGCTGGTATGATATGACACCGGTCTGCAAAACATGGCAACGCAAACTCAACTGTATACCTTGGTGGAAACATGCTGATAACTAAGTAAAGTAAGATTGTTTAAGTGGACTTAAGTCTTATGTATGTCTGAGCATTGTTTTTAAGTCTTGACTTGAAGCACATTTGACGCTACGCTTTTAAATGCCAAAACGCCGCGCGCGCATGAGGTCCGGGTATCCTCCGATGTGACTGGCGTCTAAAGTGACAGAAGCCAACCGCTTGTAATCTGACACATCTTGATCACAGCACAATCCTGATCCTTCTGACACACTGGGGATTAAAAACAGCAACGCGGGGCTAACAAGGGTTAGATATGAAATTTCCAGGAAGTGACACATGACAGGACAAACAATTAAGTGTCACTATTCCGACCTGAGGGCAACACTTTTACACCATGACCCCTCTATGCATTAGTCATTCCACCAGCGGCATGCCGTGGGAGTGGGGGTGGGTGGGGGGGTAAAGGAAGCCTCGCTGCTCTTTTTCATGTGACCACAAGGCCTGGTGTTGTTCATTGTTTCGCCATTATGATTAAAAGATGTACAGCACTATGGAAATGCGTGTGCTTGTGATTTGTCTCTGTCGCCCGTAGCAGCTCAGAGTTGCAGAAGTGAATTTCAAAGTAGTTGTGATGTTTATAAGATAAAACAAAAGCATCACTCGGCTTTCTGTGGTTAAAAAAAAATGTACAAAAAAAACTGAATTTTATTAACAACAAAAATTAAATCTGTTTATTTACCCCAGCAGGCATCATCAATCTTTCGTTTGTTTTTTTTTTTCTTCATCCACTACCGCAGCTCAGAAATCAGAGAGGCTGTAATTACTCACGCAGCGAGCGTAACGTGAAAGTGCAGAAACAGTCACGTTGTGCTGAGTATCGCTTTGAAAGGAGGCGATAATCCGTCAACTCTGACCGCTAATTCTCCAGGTGATAAAGTTACATGACGGCTTTAGTCTTATTTCAAACAAATTGACAAGATTAAATACACATGATGGTAGGAATGATGCACATTTGTCAGCCGCAAATTGAGTCGTTCTCCTGTTACCTGCCGCACTGAGCAACATCAGCTAATTAATCACTTCTCGAATTTAAAAAAAAATAATAAATCATCAGCCAGCTCGGCCTCATTTCTATGAGACAGCTGGTGATGCTTTCCTCTGATTTGCAGTAATCCACTTTTTATTATGAAGGAAATACTGGCATTTTTTTATGCAGCTGGGAATTAATCAATATTGGTAGTAGGTAGTAACATATGGTCCAAACAGTGCAGAAATGAGCCCGATCTCAAAACAAAACCAAAATACCACTTCAATCGTAGTATTCAATGCACTTTTTTTTATAATTCTATGCAATATATGTATAGTAACACTCCAATGATTAAGTATAACTACTTGACCCCGTGTTGTATTTACTAGCTTTGATAATGCATACTATTATGCAAATGACATGACCCAAATCTGCTCTCTGTAAATGAATGTAGTTTACCTTTAAGATAAGGTGTTAGAAAGCTACAAAATCATTTGTATTAATACCATATACACACATATTTGCATAATTTCCAGTGTAGCTGAGTAATTGTCTTGACTGGATAAGCGCTGCGATCATTCTACATAAATGATCAGTGTTTATAGTGGAAAACAAATGTCGTTATTCTTATTCTTTAGGTTTATATTAAATAAAAAATATTGTGGTGCTCACAGGCTGCATAAGAGACACTTAGAGGCAACAGGAGAGTCACAACACTGCAAACAACTGTAACACACAACAGGTAAGTAACACACACACTGAAACTACTAATACTACTAATACAACTTAGCATATAATGCTACCAACTACAGTTGGCATAGTTTTTGAAAAGTTTATTATGCTGGAGCCTATCCCAGCTGTCTTCGGGCGAGAGGCGGGGTACACCCTGAACTGCTCGCCAGCCAATCACAGGGCACATATAGACAAACAACCATTCACGCTCACATCGATACTGAGTCACCAATTAAGTGCCGGGAATTTGAACCCACTCCTGACCGTGTGGCTAACATGCTAACCACAACAAAAGAAATAAAATATATTCATCAAACTAGATCATCACAACAACATGCATTTGAATTATCTCACAAAAGGCACAATAATCCCTCATAAAAATCCCCCCCACCCCCCCAAAAAACGAAGCTGAAACTCAACTCTGAACCCCCGACGTCTCTTCCCGTCACTTAAGGGGTCGGCAACCCACTGCACTGGAGAAAAAAAAAAAACATGAGGGTGAGTTTGAGTTGAGTCTAAAGCAAGGTACTGACATCTTATTATTTCTGCTACATTGGTAAAGGTGACTATAGGGGTGTTATTTTGTCTATAGAGGGCTCTAATGATATAGAAGGTTGTAAACAGGTTTAATATTGTAACTTTCATTCATTCATTCATTTTCTACCGCTTTTTCCTCACGAGGGTCGCGGGGGGGGGGGTGCTGGAGCCTATCCCAGCTGTCTTCGGGCGAGAGGCGGGGTACACTCTGGACTGGTGGCCAGCCAATCACAGGGCACATATAGACAAACAACCATTCACACTCACATTCATACCTATGGACAATTTGGTACCCGGAGAAAAAACACGCATGCACGGGGAGAAAATGCAAACTCCACACAGAGATGGCCGAGGGTGGAATTGAACCCTTGTCTCCTAGCTATGAGGTCTGCGCGCTAACCACTCGACCACCGTGCAGCCTTCCTTTTTTTTTTTTTAAACACTGAATTTAACACTCTTGGCAAGCGCCATATAAAAACACAGGCTATGAATAATTTTGGTCTTAATATCCGTGCCAAGTGTGCCATGTTAATCCGTGATCTTAACATAGTTGACACTGAAGCCGAATGTTCAAAATAACAGATCGTATTGTGTGTTTTAACGCCATTGTTTGATGCCATGTGACGGCTCGATGCGATAAAGTGCATCTCAGCCTGATTTCCATTGCTATCATGCAACAGACTAACATTCATGTCACATTGTGTTGCAATAAAGAGGCTAATTCCTCTACGGAAATATCCCCTGCATGTGCATCAACGGAAAGGGCAAGACTTACTCCGAGCAAATCAAGGAAGGCACTGCTGAGAAATACGGAAAAAAAAAATGTAGAGTGGAATCAAAAGCGTTCAGTGAAAGACTGACAGGCTTTTGCGGCAGCGAACACAAACAAACAAACACAGGTTTGGTTAGTCGGCGCATAAGTGGGTTTATGACCACTACAAGATGACACGGAGAGGTTGACAGGATGAAAACCGGGGGGCTGGGGGACACCTTTTTTCTAAACGACATCTCCTCGCAAACAGTCGTCTTGATTAAAGTTTAATTAAGGATCACATTTGGCTGCGCCTCTCACGGCGATCTACATGAGCAGATTTCCCGGGGCTTAACTCCTTCGCTGGGAAAATCCTCCTTTATTACTTTCAACCTGTTGTAAAAGCTGTTGGCACAGAGGGACGGCCGCCTCATACACTGGCCTTGTTTGCTGCCGGAACAATCCCAAATCTCAGGAGATCTCCCCGCACTGGTTCAATTTAATATCTGTCCTATCACTACAAGACTCGGGCTCATTATTAATGATACTATTCATTAATTTCTTGTTGGGCTGATGTTATTTATTAAAATATTAAAGAAAGCTCCTGAGACACAATCACATAATGAGGGATGTGTCCTCCTTCCAGCCGCCCCCCCTCCATGCCTCCTCCTGTTCCCCTCTACTTGGATGGATTGTGGGTGGAATTACCCCACTCGGACGCTCGTAGCCTGCGCACCCTCATTAGTCGTCCTCCAGGGCTGAGTGACACCATAAATCCATTCTACATGTCGAGCGACGACGGCCATATACAAACGCGTGCGGCTCGCCTCGCCCTGTTAATGAGCCATTCCTATGCACAGGGAATTGACTCGTGTCCATCCTCCATAACTGGACAGTATTTTTTTGGAGGAGCTCAATTGCAGCGCTCGGTTCAGATTTAAGGCCTCGCATGGGCGTTTTATTTCTCATTAATAAACTATTAATGTTATAAACTTGAATGTGAACTGAGTGGGTGTCTACGGTGTTAAACAGGCTGGTTGCAGGTTAAAAAGGAAGAACAGTGGAATGTAAATACAAAGAAAATATCCCCACTGACTGATTGAGATGATTTTTTAGAGTTTACACTCACGCGATACTGCTGACACGTTAAATTTCAGCACATCGCCTATCTAAACCCCTAAAATTAATGGTTACAAGCAAAAACCTGAGAAACACATTCATCATAATAATTAATCTGATCCAATTATATTGCAAGGAGTGTAACAAATTGCAGGGGGAAAATAAAGATCTATCACTGCCACGTCATGGGGACATAGGAGTAAAGAAGCAATTAGACACAGAGCTTTGAAACGCGGCACACTGGGCGAGCCGCTGACGGCTGTACTGCTGTAATGTGATGATGTCATTAGCGAGCAAGTTTAGCACATTTTTGTAGTAATTATTTACTTTGATGCTACACAATTGAGCTGTTTCTGGGCTGTCTTTGTATGCAGCATATTTTGCCATCAATGCTACTAACATGACAATACAGTCACCATCCAATAATCAATATGTGGCATAAAATGTGTGACTAACTTGAAGGAAAAATGTTTTTTTTAAATATTTTTAAATAAAAATATATATTTTAAATATATATCTTAAAGATTAAAGATCAATACATCAAATAATTGATCCATCATGTCGAATTCAAACTTATCACATCTTTAAATAATCTGTTTCTTCAGCAATCGGAGGTAGCTCATTCATTCATTCATCCATTATCTACCTCTTACCCTGTTCCCAAATGCTAATATACAGTATATTATAGTAAATCAATACACAGTAATACCACGTTTATCAGGGTTAATTGGTTCCAGACTGGACCCTGATAAGTATATTCCCGAGAAGTAATATTTTCCTAATTAGAGCATTTAAAAACTGTTGCCGACCTTCTAAATATTTTTTTTTACATTATTAGAGCCTTCTAAACATAAACTAACACCCCTATAGTATTATACATTGGATTACATTCATTTATTCATTCATTCATTTTCTGCCGCTTATCCTCACGAGGGTCGCGGGGGTGCTGGAGCCTATCCCAGCTGTCTTCGGGCAAGAGGTGGGGTACAGCCTGGACTGGTGGCCAGCCAATCACAGGTCACATACAAACAACCATTCACACTCACATTCATACCTATGGACAATTTGGAGTCGCCAATAAACCTAGCATGTTTTTGGAATGTGGGAGGAAACCGGAGAACATGCAATCTCCACACAGAGATGGCCGAGGGTGGAATTGAACTGGAATTGAAGCCTTTGCGCTAACCACTCGACCACCGTGCAGCCCTGGATTACATTTATATTATCAAATATAACAGACATAATAAGGGTAAATAAGCCATTTAAAACATAAATTAGACTCTTTTGTGTTGATAAATCATATTCCGAGAGGAGCTCAATGTCAGGGGTCCAAAGTTGAGATTTAGCTTGGCATGGGTTGAGTGCGCGGCAACAGAAATTGGTGTTTTTATGTGCGATTATTGTTCTTAATGACACCTCCTAACGAGTATAGAGTAAATGTCATCTAAGTTTGAAATTGTCTTCTGAATGCCTTAAATTCATATTTATAACATTTGACTAAATAATAACATCACCTCTCAAGCTGCGGTAACCCCTAAACAATGAAAGGCTGAAAGTGGAAAAATAAAAATAGAATAATATGTAAATCTATACAGTTGCAGCTTTATGTATTACTCTTTTTGCACCAACCCTGTCACATAAACAAATCCATCCATGCAACCATTGGTGACCATTATTTGTTATTTTAGAGGCAATTCCCACAGAATTATCAAATGATGAGAAGCTATATGAGTTGTCTATATGTGTGTGTGTGTGTGTGTGTGTGTGTATGGTGGGATGACGAGAAGAGGCTTCAGACTATGACCGCTTTGATGTGCTAAGCGCAAAGGTGTCGGCTTCTTATCGCCCTGGCTCAAGAGCGTCTCTGCATTTAAGACCTCAGAGAAGCCTTTTAAACATGTAAAGATGTAATCATTTGCAACACAGCAGACAAACCCCCCCCCAATCCACCCATCAGTATCCCGTTTTGTCCCCGTGTCCAATCCTCCTGCACACTTTGTGCACGTAAACTGCATTTAACGCAACAAACAACCAGGAAAAATAAAAAAATCCACATAAAGAGGCGGAGCTCTTTAGAAATCCTCCTGCGCTCTCTTGTTGTGAAATAGTTGGCGTGTGGTAAGAACCGAATTAATCACCTGCCTGCCTTCCTGGTCTCTGTGCGAGGACCTGAGGATGGCAGTAATAAGACAACGCCTTTGGGGACGCATGGCCGAGTATAAATATCAGCTGCTGTGTGTATGTAAATCACCGACAGATTTATTTATCTTTTAATTTCTTCTCCAAAGGCTCTGTTGTGCTAATATCACAAAGACAGCTTTTAGGGAGTATTTAAGGGCTGATGGTGGGTGGTATAGTAGAGCAGTGGACTTCATGAGTAATTAAAGGGCTGTTTGGCCCAGCATAAATAATGCTGTTTGTATTGGCTCCATGCAGCCAGACCAGAGGAGAAAGAGGGTGGGTGAAGTGGGGGGGGTGCGGAAATGGGTAGTCGGGGGGGTGGATGGACAGCCGAGGAACAGCAGGGGTTAACCCCATCCACGCACACACACAAACTCGCCTCATCACGGTGCGCCTCTTAGCACAATGAAAGGCTCGTTTATTAGCTGTAGCCACACTCAACATACTTGAAGAAAATTATTGTCCATGAAGATCAGTGTGGCGCAGGGAGGGCCGCCACGCTTCTTTTCACAAACCTCCCCTTAATCGTTCGTTGATAAAGGAAATGTCAGGGGCTAGGTCGCAAAATGGCTGGACACAAAATAAAACTTATTTCCCGACACATTATTTTGCAGTGTCAGTGAATGCTTCAATTAAAATTGTCATTCATTTACACTTAATTGTAAAATATTAGGGCTTTACAGAATACGGAAATATTCAAAATGTATTTTAAGTCAGATTTTTTAATGGTCAACTTGATTTAATTTGCGTACTATGGTTAATAGGTTTATATATTTTTTTAAATAGCAATTAACAATAATGAGGTTTTGATTACAGATGATATAAAAATCAATTAACCTCATTAAAAATGATCTTGCTTGTGTGGAGCCGACTGTTGATTTATCACATCTTGAAGCAACCGAGGTGGAAGAGGAGTGTACAATAATGAATAAATAATAATAAAACTGCTAGAATACAACAAATAATAACCACAATAATATTTAATGAAGTCATGTTTACAGTAATTCCTTTGCAATATCACAATTTGCTATTTCATATTTGCATATTTAAGCAAATTGAATGTATTATTGGCCTAAATAAAGCAGTTTCAAAATGTTAAATGAAGGAAAATACAATCCAGGGCATCGATTGGCTCACACTGATGCAGCAACCCCCCACTTGTGATAGGCACTCGTATTTCCTACATTACTGTTAGTCACCGGTTTATTTAATCAATGTTAATTGTTTAATTTCTGTCATATTCTGCAATATTATGTTTACAATATTTGGTTATATGGGTCTACATGTCTACAGGGTGCTAATAATGTAAAAAAACACACTTAAAAAAAGGTTTAAACAAGTTTTCTATGCAATTTACTAACATTGATTCATATATCACAGAAATTCATTTATCACTATCTGGTCTTGAAACAATCAACAGCGCTAAATGAGGGATTACTGTCAAATCAAATTCCCATTCGTATTTTTGACAAAATTTTAAATTGTATATGTAGGTTTTGTCTGTAATTTAAATTTAAAAACACAGTTTTAGTTTCCCTCTTGTATGTATAAACCAAACGTTTAAAATATTATGATATACACTTCGGAGCAGTGATTGACTAAATAAATTGTAGTCATAGAATCTTTTTTTTTATATGCCACAAAGGACTTCGCTCTCAAATACCACACAGGCTTTCAAGTTCCTCTGGGTACAATTATAGGACATCTCTCCCAGTACCAAGTGGCTTAGATGATGGGAGGGGGTTTGAGGAGACAACCTCTTTGAGTGAAGCAATTTACCTATTGTGACTTTGTGACAGGAGCCAGTCCAGTTTGGGAAGTGGGCTGATCCCCCGAGTAGGCAGATTATGGCATCCCGCCTGTAGAAGCAATAAATCAATTTAGTTGCAGTGCAGTGTTTAGCATTTTGTCTATTAATCCCCACCAATAACAACACTATTATCACATGTGGCTTTAAAACAGGATAAGTAGGACTCATTTACTCATTTGTAAATGGAGCATTTTTGTAGTTTGAGCGAAGAAAACCTGTGGTTTAAGTTATGATCTTCTAAATATGTTTTTTTAACACTCTTAGAGCCCTCTAGACATAAAATATAGCCAATATATGTACAGAAATGATTATTCTATTTTGATCTGACAAATCTTAAGTAGGTTTGATCAAGGCTGCATGGCAGTTGAGTGGTTAGCGCGCAGGCCTCACAGCTAGGAGACTCGAGTTGAATTCCAGCCTCGTCCATCTCTGTGTGGAGTTTGCACATTCTCGCCGTGCATGCGTGGGTTTTCTCCGACATTCCGAAAAACATGCTCGGTTAATTGGCGACTCCAAATTGTCCATAGGTATGAATGTGAGTGTGAATGGTTGTTTGTCTATATGTGCCCTGTGATTGCCTGGCCACCAGTCCAGGGTGTACACCGCCTCTCGACCGCAAACAGCTGGGATAGGCTCCAGCACCCCCACGACCCTCGTGAGGATAAGCGGTTGAAAATGAATGAATGAATGAAAACGTTTGATCAAGTGTAGAATCACCGGAGCTAAAAAGTGACACACAGAAAATCTAATGTAGGTACGATTGCAAGGTTTATAGTTGTGAAAATCTTTCAATTTGATGGATGTGACTTAAAGTCAGGTGCGTTTAATCCAGAATTTACTGTAATACATGCGATGTAATAACCTGACAAAGACATGTAACTTTGAATGGAAGAGATAAAAAAAACATTTAAGGATACATTTACCTTCATTGAAGACGTGATTCTTGACGTGACCTTTCCCAAAGACACAATGTGGCAGTGACACCACTTTCATGTTTTGCCATGAGTTATTACTTGAATTTAATAGTGTTTCTCACCTCCATAACCCAAAATGTGGTGCAAGCATTTGATATAGAAGGCGAGAAAGACTTTTCAAACTATGACTGTAAAAAACTACTGTATAAAAATGTGTTTAGTGTTAACATATATGAGAGTAATCATCTAATAATGGAATAGACTAAATGAGGTTCCACTGTATATTGGCATGTGATATATATAGTATTACTTAAAATAAGCTAAATTGTGTTTTGTTGGGCGGCACGGCGGTCTAGTGGTTAGCACGCAGACCTCACAGCTCGGAGACCAGGGTTCAATTCCACCCTCAGCCATCTCTGTGTGGAGTTTACACGTTCTCCCCGTGCATGTGTGGGTTTTCTCCGGGTACTCCAGTTTCCTCCCACATTCCAAAAACATGCTAGGTTAATTAGCGACTCCAAATTGTCCGTAGGTATTAATGTGAGTGTGAATGGTTGTTTGTCTATATGTGCCCTGTGATTGGCTGGCCACCAGTCCAGGGTGTACCCCGCCTCTCGCACGAAGACAGCTGGGATAGGCTCCAGCACCCCCCGCGACCCTCGTGAGGAAAAGCGGTAGAGAATAAATGAATGTTTTGTCGGGAAATTATTTTGCTTATGTTAGTGAAAAATAAATCTCACACTTGTATTGTAATGGCAGAATGGAGTTTATGCTGCATAAAATAAGTGTATCCCTTCAACAACCCTGATGAATTTATTAAAATCACAGGAAGTCAAGGTGAATAAAAGGGAAATGCTGCTGCTACCGTTATATTTATTTCTTTGTATGGCATCTTGGTTGTAATGATCTCTCACACTATTATCACCATGTATCATACGCACACAAGGCCTGTTTGTATTCATTAGGCTTTAGATGAACGGAGGTATCAGAGCAGACGCACGCTGGGATTGTTTGTGACTCACCGGGAGGTACTGTAACCTTAACAGGAAGTGGCGGTACCTGTACCCCCCCCCCCCCTCCTCCACTTCCCGCCCCTAGCGCTGTGCTGCAGGGCCCGTGAGAGGCGTATTAACCCGTGCGGCTGCTGCGACTGCAGCTTACGCCGTACCCGGTCATGCTGGGGAAAAATGTCAGCCACCAAACCAGCCGGGTCCGCTGAGCTCTGAGCCCGGCTCCGGCGCCCCAGCATGACTCTGACATGATCACGGACGGCAGTTGTGACACATGTAAGCAGTGACTCCACACGGCTATCTGATCAGCATTACGCCACTGTCACACGCCTCGGCCTACAGCGGCGTGACGAGAGCTGTGATAGGGTCTGATTCTCTCTTTTCGGGTCAACGATGGAGGGTGGCCGTCCAGCAGTCTCAGCTTTCACAAAAATCAACACCGTCGCTACTGTAGGGCACATCTAGAAGCAGACAAAGAACGCATAACTCAAAATGTAAATCATTTACACACTTTTACTTTTAATGAACACGCACGTTGGATGTAAAATACACCAGCAGCTAAACAAGCATTATTTGTCATGAGACTGTTCGTGTGTGTGTGTGTGCATGTGTGTGTGTGTGTGTGCGTCAAGCATCAATCATTGCCATCAGAATTGCCACAGTCTGCTGTCGGGCCCTATTACTACTGAATTCATTTCCCTCAATTAATTCAAAATCTAACCCCTTGGCAGCCACCAATGTATGTTTTTTATATCTTCCCACCCACCTATTTGTCAAAATGCTCTCAGTGACAGTACAGTGATGCATTCATTACAAAAATGAGAAACAACACTCCACATATATCATTAATTAACTCAATTGGAAAAAAAAAAAAACAGCAGTAGCATTTCTGCATATACATCAGGCTCCCTACACGACATTTGGATATTCTGACAATAACAATGCATGCACGACTGTCAAAAATGAAAGCATAAATTAGATTAATTTCTGAGACAAGTCAGATACTAATATGTCACCAGTGTCTTTCATGTCACTTTTCCAGATGCCAGTGAAGTGCACACACGAGATAAGTCATCGGCTAAACAAGAAAAGATAAAGAAATGTCATCAGAGTGTATTATTGTGTGATAATTTGTCTTATCTAAATCACCGCCCACGCATTACTCACGCACCAAGCCATAAACAACACAACACAGAGAGTGTGTAATTAATAAGCGACAAAAAAAAAAGGTTTTATTAGTGTCTTACCGGGCAGCAGTTTTAAAAAGACTTTCATGGCTAAAATGCAGCATGTTAATTCATTAAGTGTGGACATGTTTTAACTTCAGGAAACTCATTTGGAAGTGGAACTGCCCATAGGGATGAAAATGAACCCGGTGGCTTGCGGCGGCGTCCCCCTGCCGAGATACCCGTGTGGGAGGGAGGGAGGGGGGGGTGTCCGGTTTTAAAGATTAATTTGCATCTTTGAGGCGGAAAGTCTTAATCTCAATCTCAGAGGACGTTATAAGGAGTAAAAGGTTTGCAATCAGATGTGACTTCACTAAGATGTTCATGGTGGACACTGCACCATTAATTTACATCTTTCTTCTCGTGATTAATTGGATTAATTATAGGATTAGGGATGTATAGAAGGAAATTATTCAGAATACTTAATTTTTACCTGAAGCCACATTCAGTGTGTGGAGTAATTTCATGCAAGAATTTTGTAGGTTTATTTAAAAAAATACTGTAATTAAAAGAAAACTAATCCAATCAAGGAATATCTTTAGTAACATTGCACAAAAAACACAAAAAATTTGCTATGTCCTACAATCGCAACTGATTTCAAGGAAAAAAAAAAAGTAAAATCAAGCTTGACTATTTTTTTTTTTTTTGGGGCAAATATATGAAACATTACTGTGCATTTCTTACATCAATCAAAATATAACTTTCCATTATTTATTTACATTTGTATTCAACTATCTGATCACAAGCCCAAAAGGAGTAGGCTGAAGCAAAAGCTTATAAATGTCTTGTCATTGTAATATTATTATTGTTATTATCATTATTATCATTATTGTTATAATCTTTATCATTATTACCATCATTATAATCATCATTAATATTACCATTTTCATCATTATAGTTGATAACAATTTTTGGATATTTTTTTTTTATTATTTATGGCGCTAATGCACACGAAAGCTGCTTGCCAACCGCCAATAAACAACAGAAGAAGAAAAACACCACGAAAAAGAACGCAGTATGACAACTTTCCGATTGAGCGGATACAAGATACCTCAATCGGATTGGGGAAAGGAATATTCCACCCCTGTGAATCTGATTATATATTCATTCGGATTGGCACTTTTCTTTCGGAATTTTCTTTCGGAATGTATACAAAGGTTGGATTCTTTCCGTTTGAGCAAATAACCCGAATGGAATTGGAATATTTGGGTCCATGTATACGTGGCTACTGAGATGGTTCATATTGCTCTAACATGTCATAGATGTACTTTGGCACAAGACCATAAAATACTTAATAGTTTTAGAGTCTATTTTCAGAGCAACAGGAAGCCAGAGATTTGAGCACTGGACTAATAACGCTCATATTTGCTGGTAGTCAGGACACAAGCAGCAGAATTGTGGATGTAATGCAGCTATTTTACAGTTAGGTTAGAGAGCCCAGTGGGAGAACCGTTGCAGTCGTCTAGCCTGTTGGAGACAAAAGGCACGGATTAGTCTTTCTAAAGCTGGCTTAGATGCTATTCCCTTGATTTTGGCAATATTTTTCAGGTGATGTTATTGATTTAATTGTGCTGTTAAAGTTCAAGTCTGAGTCCATTATGACCACAACATTTCTAGCCTGGTGATGTTTTAGAGAGCGAGTCTAAAAGAGTCTTAAAGCGGTTTTCGTCAATCAGCAGTGGGACTGTTGATTCATTTGTTAAATTCATTTTTTGAGCGCTCCAATAATAATAAATAATGGAAAGTTATATTTTGACTGATGTAAGAAATGCACTGTAATGTCTCGGTTACAGTGCAATGTTGCACGTAACAAACAAACTGTAATGTACCATTTGTCGTGTTGAATCTGTTGCTATTAATAAAGTTGTGGATGACCAGTATTCCGAGTTTTGCTTGTTTATTTAGCCCACCTACATCAGTTTACATAACACTACAGTGTTTTCCATGCGGGCAAAGAAAGACAACATCATAAGGCGAAGTTGCACGGTGGTCGTGTGGTTAGCGCGCAGACCTCACAGCTAGAAACCCGGGTTCAATTCCACCTTTGGCCATCTCTGTGTGGAGTTTGCATGTTCTCCCCGTGCATGCGTGGGTTTTCTCCGGGTACTCCGGTTTCCTCCCACATTCCAAAAACATGCTAGGTTAATTAGCGACTCCAAATTGTCCATAGGTATGAATGTGAGTGTGAATGGTTGTTTGTCTATATGTGCCCTGTGATTGGCTGGCCACCAGTCCAGGGTGTACCCTGCCTCTCGCTTGAAGACAGCTGGGATAGGCTCCAGCACCGCAGCGACCCTCGTGAGGATAAGTGGTAGAAAATGAATGAATGTTCTCCTCCTATTTTGTGTGGAAGTGGTAACTTTTTGGCTTCTTATTTTGACTTTCCCCACCCATGGTCATGTTTGTATGGAGTTTGCATGTTCTCCCTGTGCATGTGTGGGTTTTCTCCGGGTACTCCGGTTTCCTCCCACATTCCAAAAACATGCTAGGTTAATTAGCGACTCCAAATTGTCCATAGGTATGAATGTGAGTGTGAATGGTTGTTTGTCTATATGTGCCCTGTGATTGGCTGGCGAACCCCACCTCTCGTCTGAAGACAGCTGGGATAGGCTCCAGCACCCCCGTGACTGAATGAATGAATATTTATAAGGCGGTACTGCAAAATTGCTATGCTATTTTGCTATGTTGGCTAATCTTGTAACAGCTCCTTTACTTCAGAACTACTACTAGTCGTTCAATTCCTGTGCCGCTCACGAGTCACTAAGGAAATGGTCGCTCTTTCTTACTTCGGCAGGAGCCAATCAGAAGCTATAAGTGAACTCTGGAGACTTGTTGTGAGTTTTTGGGTGCTGCATCGCTAAATTAGTAGCCTGCGTTTGTTCTGGCTCAGCTACTCTTTTTCCCTAAAAAAAAAGTCATCTATTCGTGGTTGACAGGTGACTAGTCATGAGGGTTGAGAAAATTCAAATTTGCGTGATATTTGCTGAGACGCCACGTTTCCATGTCCTTGAAATAATTACTGTTGTGTTGTAATGGAGGTCATAATTCACTTTGATTGTCCTGAACTTTCCTGTATGAAAGCAAACGCCACATACTCCGCTAATGTCCCGAACGCATTCTTTGTTCAACAACAAGCACGAATTAGGCTCCGCTCAAAGTCGTCGTCGCAGCAGTGATATCCAAATCCTGTGATGTGTCCTTTGGAGGCGCATCTAACAAGTTGGCCGCTTTCTGATTAGCTCAGCAGAACCTGTGATAGTTTCCCTTGATAAATTAGAGGAGGCGGGATTTAATGAATAGAACATGGGGGTCACCTTTGTGTCTTGGGGTGATACGTTGAAGCAAAAAAAAAAAAAAAAAACAAACAAATAGATTTTTCTTACTGCCACATGCCTCTTCTTAATAATCAAGATTCCTCATCCTGAGCGTGGTCGCCGGCGTACAGAATCTCATTACCTTCTCTCGCTGAGGGGAGAGAGGCAACACTTCTTCTCTGACTTCCTCTCTCAACTGAGGCGGGGGGCGGGGGTTGAGGCGGCTTAGGGAAGGTTATGGGACACACAGATTTCTGCTTATTTGCACATACATCCACATCTCCGTCCAGATATGTAAATGACTCATGCAAAGCCCAAATGCTAAAGTCTACACCATTAGTTTTCCACTTCATGATCTCCACATGGGGCCGTTAGGGGGATAATGTACCATACAATATATGGTTTACTTTTAATTAATTGGGGAAATGTATTTCGAAATGAAAAAGGAAATGTAGATTGATGTAAAAAAAAAAAAAACCTTGGAGAGCTTTAGGAAGGTTTGGCCTTATTAAAAATGACATACAAAAACAGGAAAAGGAATTTTAATTTTGGGAAGGAAATTATCATTATAAAACATTCCAATAAAGGAATAAAAAAATGTTTCAAATAACACATTAGCGTCCCTAGGTGCAGTTGAAAAAAATAAAACAATAAGCAAATAATCTTTTCCTCCTCGTTTTTGTTTCGTTCAACTCAAAATTTCATATAAACATTTCACAGATGTAAGTCAATTCATTTTAAAGATGATAAACTTTGAAGGGAAGGTATTATGCTAATTTTTGGCCCTTTGTATTGAGTTGTATACTCCTGTAGAACAGCAACACACAATAACCTGCGTACAAAGCTTTCTAGATCTTCCAGTATCTGCACCTATTCCAGCTGTGTTTCCTTGGAGTTCCTGCTTCCCGCCAAAATGGTGTCTTTTGTTGAGCTACTTGAATAACGGTTCGGAGCTACTGATAGCTTATGAGCCATGAGTTGGAGACCCCTGACTTACCGTGTTTAAACTTCGGTACAGGACAAAAAAATACATTAATAAAAAAATAAAAAAAATATAAAATTAAATAACTTACACTATATTAGGAAAGCAGGAGGTGAACAAATGTAACAGTTACTGATTGTAAAAGTACCAGATGGAGGGGTAGGATTTAATAAGCTTTGCTTCTTCCTACTCCTTTTGGACATGTGGAACTGTGAACTGATTATGGGATGCATTCAATTGTAATCTGATGCATGTTCAAATGAAATAAAACCATTACCATTACCATTACCTTACACCCGAGTAAATGTTTTCATAAACAGAGCTTGGGGAAGGCAGGCCGACAGCATATCTGGGCATGCCCATATAAGGATGTCTGGATTGCATTGACATCACAAAACACAGTGTAAAAAAAGACTCTATGAAAGTGAGCTTTCAGAGCCATCCCAAACCTCTTTCAGGGCTCACTTCCAAATGTGCAAACCTCATTATCTGACACGTTGTTATCATTTAACACAATAAAACAACATTCTAACAATATTTATATGTCAGAAAAGTGGAAAAAGCATAATAGGTCTCCTTTAAAGACAGCCTCTATGTTCTGTAACCCCTTAAGGTGTGACATCATACCAGTAAGACATCCTGTAGGGGCGCCTGTCGCCCAATTTTCTGCGTAATTGCTTGTAAATATAAGAGTTTTAAGTAAATTTTGGAAAATTTGTGACAAGAATACCAAGAATACCTTCGTTTTTGTCTATCGACTTTGTGACCCAATCTTGCATATCGTGTCTCGTGACACCCCTAGTAATCAGTTTCTTTCAATGCAAATGCATTCCTCTTGAATCCCCCAGCCAAAAAGCAACCATATTTTGCCATGTGAAAAAAAAACCCACACGAGCAGCCAGTTTACATTAATATGTAAAATGCATCTGATGATTCTGCCAGCTGAGTGAAGTGTAATCATGTGCATCATGCATATTTTTACTGATTATTTTCCCTTAAATGTACCAGTACACAGAAACCAAGTATTACAGGCAAAAAAAAAAAGATTAAAAATTATACTTATTTTCTAATCTGAATCCGTACCTTTTCCAGAAAGAGACAGAAACTTCAGTTATAGTGAGAAATGACACGACTACATGAGATAATCTTTCTTGCATCACACACCGCCCTTAGTGATAAAGTACAGTAGCTCTTTGCTCTCTTCAAATGTCACACTTTATTGCCATATTGTGTACTGGTTGGAGCAATTTGCACCTCTTTTTACCACCATTGAGAACTCTTGGTGACTAACACTGACGAGGAGGTAGTCATTTAGCAATACAGTAATTTATTGCAGTTAATTGATAATTGATGCAGGATTCCTTATTTATTAATGTAATGTTTATTATTCAGAGTATATTAAACCTTCTAAATACTTTTTAAAACATATTAGAGCTCTCTAGACATTAAATAACATCCCTTTTGTCACCTTCACACGTGTGTTACAAAATATAATAAACATAATAAGAGAACATAAGCCATTTAAGACATAAATAAGAGTTGTGTGTTGCTGTAAATGTGTTCTGGGATGCTATGGGAGCTGAGTGGGGGTCGGACAGGAAGTGATGTTGGTGGTTCAGAGTTGAGTTTTGGTTTAGCGTGGGTTACGGCCGCAACAGTAGCTCATGTTTGGGATTATTGTTCCTCTCGGGAAATAATGCAATCTTCCAATAAAAGCCAAGTTTTACAGAAACATTACTTGTTTGCATGTCTTTGAATGCACCTTCTGAATTCCTTATATTTGTATTTTACTTCATTTTTATGCTTGAAAGTGCTAAATTTAGGCAAAAAATATGTAACATATGCTTAAATATGCATTTTTTTTACTAATAATAGGTCACATTCAACACAAAACAGCATAATTATTCATATACCGTATTTTCTGGACTATAAGTCGCTACGGTGTATAAGTCGCACAAGGCCAAAAATGCATAATTAGGTAGAAAAAAAAATACAGAAGTCGCACTGGAGTATAATTTGCATTTTTTGTGGGTAATTTATTTTACAAACTACTTTACCAAAACAGATATTAGTTATTATTAGATATAAGTTCTAACAATTAAAAAACAGAGAACAGGCTGAATAGATGTAAGATATGCTAACACAATGGTTATTCAAAAAATAAACATGAACAGAAAATGTGTCCAGTGTTTATGTAACATAAACAGTTTTTTTTTATTTATAAGTCGCTCTGGAGTATAAGTCACAGGAACAGCCAACCAATGAAAAAAAGTGCAACTTATAGTCCGGAAAATACGGTATATATTTTTAAAACATGATAGAGTGAAGCTGCAAAATTCAAAGTAGAACGTCGTGAATGATTACTGTGTTTCTATTATTGCCGTAGGTTTGTCCAGCGAATACATACACAGCTTTTTTTAATAAACAGGGTGCTAGTACTCCCCCCAAGCTGGAGGTGGCAAAGCATTTAGCAGTTCCTCTGCAGTAAGTGACACATTTGGCCCCAGTTTGCATTAAGCACGACAATTAATGCATGTTAATTCTTAATTATGCTAATTTCATTTGAAACGGCCTGTGAGATTCTCACAAGGTGGCTGGGTGAGAGAGAATCCTTTGGTTGTTGTTGTTGTTGTTGTTCTGGTAACACTTCTAGCACATTCACATGTCTTTTGGTGTTAGGGACCCTTAATGAGGACAGGAACATGACACAATCTCAACTCAGAGACATAATTGGGCTGCCAACAAAAATATAAATACACCCGAACTTGCGTTTTCATACATATTTCAATTGTACTTTTAAATACACAAAACATACAATATAAGTTCAAGTTTATTTTCTGAAATATCTATTTACCTTATAGGTTTGGTTGATTTTTTTTGCTCTAGAGATCTATGTCATTGTGGTATATACAAGTTGTGCTCGTGTCTGGTCATAGCTTCACACTTCAGCATCACAATTCCCCCGAGGAACACATCACAGCAATCTGTCAGTGTGGGTAATGTACTGTGCACATGTACCATAATGAGATACAATCAAACTAAAATGTGTCGACAACTAGGTGTAGCTAATTGTCTATTATTTAAGAATTAAAGTAACACTAATCCAGTAATGTGAGCTTAAAATAACACCTTCAAAATGATAATGTTAATGCTAAAATAGCTTGTAATGAGGAGAATAGCACTGATGTTGTCATGGCAATCCAGACAAGCGTCAAAGCCTCTGTGCTAATGTTCTTATTCAGAATTGAATGCAGCACAAAATCTTGCTTCATACTTAAAAAATAAAATAATACATACAAAAACACACCAAAATAATGACCCATTTCCTTGGGTGTACTGGAGCCTATCCCAGCTGTCTTCGGGCGAGAGGCGCGGTACACTCCGGACTGGTCGCCAGCCAATCACAGGCCACATATAGACAAAAAATGTGCTATCATTTCACAGAAGTGTGATTGATTTGGAGTTACGTTGTGTTGTTTAAAGGAAAACTGCACTTTTTGGGGATTTTGCCAATCAGCATTATAATAGAAAATTAGTTAATATGAGCTAGATAACAATGCATGTCATTGGGAGGTATACCTCTAATCCAGGGGTGGGCAAACTTTTTGACTCGCGGGCCGCATTGATTTAACAAAATTGACGGGGGGGGGGGGGGGGGGCAGGGGGGCATACTATATATTCTACACGTAACAGTCCACCTGGAATTATTGTATCTGTAAAAATGTAGTGCAATCAGCTATATGTACTTGTACCATGGTGTACCAAGGTTGTACCATGATGCCAGGTTGTATGTTAAGTTTCAATGAAATACTTTGGGCCGTATTCAAACACTTGGCGGGCCGCATGTGGCCCCCGGGCCGTAGTTTGCCCACCCCTGCTCTAATCCCTTGAAAAAAACCCTCTTACAACGGTTTATTGTTTGATATCCATTCTCTAATAGCCATTCTGTGTGAAGCATACGAGTATATTCAAGGGTAAAATTGCATATTGAGTAAGTAGGCAAGTCTGCGCTAATATTGAAAGTACTTCCTGTCTGCCACGCCCATTCCAACAAATGAACTTTGTTTCCGAAGACGTCCCTAAAATGCGGCATTTAATTTCTCAGTCCCTTTACCTCCGCGTATTTAAGATACTCATGGAAAAATGAACAAGTCAAAGTTTGCCCTCTTAAGGACTCTGGGAAGCCGGAAATATTTCTCCTGACAAGAGCTGTGAAAGTTGCATGGTGCAAACCAACCACAACTGGGCCATTAAATATATGTAAATGAAGAGAAACACAAGAGAGTCGCGTATAATAGTGCACACGAGGGAGAGATGGATCCTGGGTAGTGATTAATTTATTTGATGATGCCTCCAGTGTGGAATTTTGGGTCACAAATGAAGTGGCAGGATGACAAATTACCATTTTAAGAAATTTACTAGGAAACTTTTACAGGGAAGATGAAATAATTGAATGCCTTTTAATATAGTAATTTCAAAAGCACATTGTGATGCCTTATTAGCACATTTATTTCAAGCATAGAAAGAAACATGGCATTTTTACGATTACCCCCAAAACCGAATAACTGGTTGGGCCACCCTTAGCAGCAGCAACTGCAGTCAAGTGTTAAAATAGTTCATCTTCAAACAGCTAAAATAATGCATAAGGCTAAAAATAACAAATTACCTAAAAATATCATCCAATACTTCTCTACAAGAGAGGAGAAATATGATCTCAGGGAAGAAGTACATTTGAAACACTTCTATGCTAGGACTACGTTAAAAAGCCATAGCATTTCAGTATGTGGAATCAAACTATGGAATGGATTGAGTAAGGAAATCAAACAATGCACAACGATGAGCCAATTCAAGAAACAATACAAGCAGTTGATGTTTGCTAAATACAAGGATGAAGAGTCTTGAACCAGTCATGATGTGCTATACATATCACTATATTGACACTCGCCTCGTACTTTGGTACATGACAAAAAATTTAAAAAAATAAATAAAAAATTAGGAATTATTTTTTTTTTTAATTTAGAATTTTTTTTAATGTAAAAAAAATACAAAAAATAAAACAAACAAACAAACAAAAACCAAACTATATTAGGAAAGCAGGAAGTGAACAAATGTAACAGTTACTGATTGTAAAAGTACCAGATGGAGGGGTAGGATTTAATAAGCTTTGCTTCTCCCTACTCCTTTTGGACATGTGGAACTGTGAACTGATTATGTGATGCATTCAATTGTAATCTGATGCATGTTCAAATGAAATAAAACCATTACCATTACCATACACCCGAGTAAATGTTTCCATAAACAGAGCTGGGGGAAGGCAGGCCTACAGCGTATCTGGGCATGCCCATGTAAGGACGTCTGGAGAACCGCAAGTTGGTTTCAGCTTGAAGTCACGGATAGCAGAGTTCATGGTTCCATTTATCACAGCAGTAAAACAGTCCCAGACCATCACACTACCACCACCATATTTTACTGTTGGTATGATGTTCTTTTTCTGAAATGCGGTTAGACCACAGAGTATCTTCCCAAAGGTCTTGGGGATCATTAAGATATTTTTTTTCCCTTTAGAACTCTGCCATACGGGGCGTTTTTTTACCCATTGTCTTTAATACTTGGGAGTCATGAATGACATCACATGAATAACTGATGCTATTGAGGCCTGCAGTTCTTTGGATGTTGTTGAGGGGTCTTTTGTGACCTCTTGTATGAGTTGTTGCTGCGCTTTTGGGGTAGTTTTGGTTGGTCAGTTGGTTTCACCACTGTTTCATGTTTTTGCTATTTGTGGATAATGGCTCTCACTGTGGTTCACTGGAGTCCCCAAACTTTAGAAATGGCTTTCTAAACTTTTCCAGGTTGATATATCGCAATTGGTTAATTCAACTGAATTAATTCATCATGGAGATTAATAACTTGAAACATTTAATTAAGTGTGACAAACATGCAAAAAAGTGAGCTAACACTTTTTCACACTACTATAATTCTGATGTGCCCGTAGATCAACACCTATAATGATGTTAATAATAATTCTAAATGCTTGTCTCATTAGCTGAGGGTTTCAGCAGAGTGATGCAAAGCCTAGCACATTGCCTTCCTCACAGAAGGATTTATACAGCACATTGCTTCTGGCATCCTTTAAACAATTTGGCTTTGTCACTGACAAAATACATCAATTCATTAATTAGGATTCAGCTTGTGTTAAAAGCAGTATCAAATTTATAAGTGTTAAAGTAGACAGATGCTCTTTTAAGAGCGGCGGTCAGGCTCGTCTGTCGTCCTCACTTTAGGAATTTGTGAATATTCACTGTGTGTATTAATTTGACAGATTCCTTGATTCCCCTCCTGGGTATTTCCAGAGGATACAATTTTGCAGAGGCATCATGGTGCACACTAGGTGACATATATATTTCGTTTTAGAGATGCTAAAGACATGTTGGTTGATGACACACCACCGGCATGCCAAATGTTTACATTTTCTGGAACATTATCTGATGCAAAAGTTGTTCCCCGAAGTCTCACTGCAATCACGAAGACCTGGAAAATCGGCTAATCCAGTAGTTGGCTGACTTTTAAACGTTACCAAAACTCTACCAAAATGTCATTATCATGTAAACAAACCATCTTTTTAGATCGGTAATTTCTTTGACATAACTACAGCAGTCTTGATTTATGTTGCCGTGAAAAGAATAATAGTGCATAGTGCTTTTCTTCGTCCCAGAATGCTTTAAAATCAAATACTTCAGAGAGGCAACTTGGTGTTTCTGTGATAGAACTGGGTCATTTTGCCGACACTTTCCCTTTTCCTACATTAATTACATGAATGATTACTTTGTTCGGAAAAGCAACCGAACACGCTGCTGGCAGAAACAACAGCCTATCGCAAATCAGTGGTGCAGACACGCTGTATTGGGGCTTACTACAAGTAGCTGGTATATTAGGTGGGGAATGTGGAAATTGGATGTTTAAATGGAAAAGTCTGCTCTATAAATTTTAGTCTTTCACAAGAATGAAACATTTCAACAGTCCCAAATTGGTTCTGATTAATGGTTTGATCGGGTAGTCAAGAAGTCCATTGAATGTCAAGGAAAATGTGGCTTTTTTTTGTACAACTTGAATGTGGGAGAGTTGGTTGTGTGTGTGTGTGGCAGTGAGGGAGCTGCCAATCATCCCTCGCTGATCAGGTGTATGCCCCACCTACAAATTGTCATTGTTCTATTTGTCTATTTAGTTTTCTTCTGTTATTTACGCACAAACATTCTGGTTAGTACTGTAGTTAGGTTTAATTTGTTTGCCAATTAAGTTGTTTAATTGCCACTTTAGTTTTTCATATAAAAGTTATTGGTCTTGTTTCTAATTTTTCATCAGTTTCTTTGAGGTTATTGATTGTGGCACAAGCATGGAGGTGCCCATGTGAGTACAGGCCATATTTATTCATTCATTTTCTACCGCTTATCCTATTATTACACAAGGGGGTGCTGGAGCCTATCACAGCTGTCTTTGTGCGAGAGGCGGGGTACACCCTGGACTGGTGGCCAGCCAATCACAGGGCACATATAGACAAACAACCATTCACACTCAATTTGAAGCTTATTGTACATAACAGTGAGGTGTGTGTTTTAGTAGTGCAAAAATAAGTATGTTCATTTATGATTGTTCATAAATGAACAGAACTAACATTAAACATTGTACCATCATGACAATAAAGTCTCCATTTTAAGAGTGTACAGCAGGAGTATCCAAATTGTGGACACTAAAAATATAGTCAAACTACAAAAACTACAGCAAAACTGAAAAAAATGCATAATTTTATACAAATAAAGTCATACTAGTAGAATAAATATAAAAGAAATGTTTTTTTTAATCAAAGTTAAAATTTTAGGAAATTTAGGTTATAGGTAAAATTTATGAACTAATAATAAAGTGAAAATATTTTTAGAAAAAACACATGATGTTTAGGGGAAAATGCACTTAAAGAAAGTTGAAATATTTGTTTTAAAAAATGGCATAAATTAGCAAAAAGCACATATTACAAGGAAAAAGGTTAATTTATACTCATCATATGCTTTTTTTTCTTAAAATATGAAAACATCTCGCATATCTGCATGGGTTGTCAACAGTCAGAATCATATCGAAAATACATTCAGTCGACTACAAAAGTATATGATCAAGTTTAGTTTGTTTATAAGAAATTCTGGTGCATTTTCAATGGCGGTGCCGTTTCTTTGCTTAAATGTGAACAAAATTTTCCAAAGACTGAAGAGCGATAAACATGCAATCCACTTGAAAGTAAACTATGGTGTGTTGAGGCTCAAACATGGACCAAGACGATCAGCGTTAAAACGAGCAAGAAGAAATTCTAAACATAACTAAACATGAAAATGCATCTGCATCTGCATTTTTTTTTGCACAAGAGGTGCAGAACTGCATTTTATAAGAGCTCGGCATGCATCGCTCCCATAGAAATATATGCTGTTCACCAACCAGGAAGTGAAAAGATATCTTGCCTTGTAGCGCAAAGGGACATTTTAAAGCAAACGCGTATGCACACATGCAATTCTCATCAATATGGTATATAAAAAATTGGCTACTTTTGATTTGGCCCTAATACACCTTTGTACTAAGACAATGAGTGATATTTGTGATGGTAACATAGTAGGTAACTATCGTCGCAAGTATTGACTGTAACAGTATTGAGTGATTTAAATACATTATATTTGAGTCCTTTAGTTGTGGGGGTTCTACAGGTCCCACATGCTTTCTTTCACAGTCTAAAAAAGCAAGTGAATTAATTAGTCTCAAACGTCCCTGCAGTATGTGTGTGTGTGTGTGTGATTGAACAACATGCCCTGGGTGGATATGTCTCTTGTCAAATGTCCACTGGGATCGGACCCATGCGGCCCATCACCTCCCTCGAACGGATAAGCCTAATGAACGGTCATTAATTCTGAATTGTGCTTGACTATCCTAATTCAGATGACAATTAACACCCTCACAAAAAGTAACAACTTGATTCTTGCCTTCAGGGTGTGGCCTCCACGTGTTAAGCGGGAATTTGCTTCCCAAAGGAATGCGGTAAAGTTAATGCAGTAAAAGGCATCCTCACCTCATAGTATTTCAGTATATCAGACATGCATACTCTTCATCACCTCTAACCAACCCTCGACGGTGTCACAAGTGAATGCATGAGCGAGCAGAGTAATGTTCACACTCTGCATTGGACACACATTGCATGTAGCATGAAAGTGACTCAGAGCTCCTTTCCAGATTGTGCCCAATTTCATGGTGTTACACTCGCAAGGCGCCAGCTGATCGCCTCCGTTTGCAATAAACTGTTTGGTTTTTAATGGCGTCTGTATCACACCATGTCATGTAGCATGAGAAGTAGAGCAGTTGCTTCTCTAAAAGTTAAAACATATAGCGCTTTTAAGTCAATAGAATTAATTAACTTAATCTGTTGTTAACCCTTTATAAGACTTAGCATGTGGTTGCATGTAGGCCACAGAGTCAGGAGAACAGGAAGACCTGGGTTCGATTCTCCGCTTGGGCATCTCTGTGTGGAGTTTGCATGTTCTCCCCGTGCATGCGTGGGTTTTTCTCCGGGTCCCAAAAAAATGCTAGATTAATTGGCGACTCCAAATTGTCCATAGGTCTGAATGTGAGTGTGAATGGTTGTTTGTCTGTATGTGCCCTGTGATTGGGTGGCCACCAGTCCGGGGTGTACCCCGCCTCTTGCAAATGAAATGAAATGAAATGAAATGAAATGAAATGAAATAACATAACATAACATAACATAACATAACATAACATAACATAACATAACAATTAAATTAAATTAAATTAAATTAAATTAAATTAAATTAAATTAAATTAAATTAAATTAAATTAAATTAAATTAAATTAAATTAAATTAAATTAAATTAAATAACAAGTCAAGACAAGACAATAACAAGACAATAAAATAAAATAAAATAAAATAAAATAAAATAAAATAAAATAAAATAAAATAAAATAAAATAAAATAAAATAAAATAAAATAAAATAAAATAAAATACCATAGCCCAGTTCATAGGCACGTTAGTGCTTCAAAATGCAATCAAATAATTCCTTACATCAATTAATTAATCAAGTTGTTATGGCCATTCTATTTCACATTGTGTGCCTCTGTATGGACCTTTACCCATATCTCCAAAATATTTAATGGACTCTTTTCGGCACCATTTTCTGTGGGAATCGGTGCTGTAGGTTTTGTGTAAACAACCTAATATTGCAGTGGGTAAATGTATATTTGGTGGGTTAATGCAATTCTAGAGGTGCCAAGGAATAGCTATTTCCCCCCCCTGCTCCTCCTGGCCTTTGTCGGGAGAACAATAAACTGAATGATAGTGGTATACGTGGTTGTGGTTTGATTAACCTCTGCTCCAAGCTGTTGCTCCTGACAATATCATTGTCTATTGACCTGCAGCCACTCAGAGGTATAGGGCCAGTGCAAAGGTCTGGAGATGTGGGACTCAACTCGGCAGCGGTAACAGGCCTCGGCCTAATTGTCTGTTCCTGCTAAGCTGACGTTATTGGCAGCTGCCACTGTCTCAAGCAGTCCATCCTATAACGGCGGTAAAATGAACCAAGGGCCCGCTAATTGCAATGGCCTTTTCATCATCTCAAATCAAATGCTTTCATACAAGCCACGGGAGGCAGCATACCCACTCCAGACTATTAGGGAAGTACTGTAAGTAAAATGTTGGCCACAACTTCTTACAGTCTCCCTAACCACTGACTCACATTTGAAACTAAAATTATAGAATTTTATCCATTAAATCGTATTAGTCTATTGTTTTCACTTAGTAGCTTGTTTCTTGGTTTCAGTACTTTTTTTTTGTCCAATCAGATTTCAGCTTGTATGTGTTGTCATGTCAATTTAATCTGCCCAGGGTCTTCAGAATCAGGAGTATTGGCACCTGTCACATACATTATACTACACTGGGGCTGAGCTTTTAGCCAATCAGGTCAGCTTGCCGGCCCCCAGTTCTGATTGGTTGATCAAAACAAAAAGGCAGGCCCCCCAGTCCTGATTGGTTGATCAGAACAAAACTAAGTTACACACACATTGGCTGACTGAAGTGGAGGAAATTGATATCACTGGTGAGTACATGTATTTTACTTAAAAGGTTTACAGTAATTTACTGTAAAAATTTGTTCATATTTAAATCGCAGCAGGCACGTCCACGTCATAAAATGGCATAATGTGGTGCGTGAGGACCAGAAAGTTCTTTATTTGACAGAAATCAATCAACTCTTGTCAATCCTTACAAAATCATCACACAGCAACTTAACACTTGAAAGGTAGTTAAGAAATATACTAGCTCATGTTAAAATTGGACCTATTATGCCTTTTCCACTTTTGTGACCTATAAATGTAGTTAGAATGTTGTGTCCTCGTGTTAAATGATGCCAAAGTTCAGATTTGCACATTTGAAAGTAAGTCCTGAAAGAAGTTTGTGATGGCTCTGAACGCTGAGTTTCAAATCTCAGTGTTTCTCAACATCTGGACTTCCTTATATGGGCGTCCCATACGCTGTAGGCCTGCCCACACCCCAGCTCTGCTTTGCTGTGTTTATGGTGTTAGCAATGGCTCCCAGGGAATGTTTCTTCGTGTCTAACGAGCATCAAGCAGAAGTGGTTGGAGTTGCTTGATTCCCGGCCAGCAAGACAAAAATATTTTTATATATAAACAGCATTTCACACGGGATTGAACATGAGCCAATATGAAGCTGGACTATTTGCCCAAATGTTGCGGACGGCCACGCTATTGCAGCATTACTTGGTTATTATCAACTCCGATACCAAAAAAAAAAAAAAAATTGGGGTTCGGCAGCTATCCGGAAGTCCTCAGGAGCCCTTGGGAGTGAACCAATTTTTGATTTTATGTTTAGAAATTCCTTGGACATACTGTGAGGCACTTATTCCTTTGGAGGTTTATGTTAATACATGATGTTCATTAAGAGGATATCAACAAAAAGAAGAGAATAATTCCGATGCTTCTCCAGGAAAAGCTTTGTTAGATCACCGCCATTGCAAGCATTAATGTTCAGGCTTGGTGGAGGTCTTCTGAGTGCTGTTGTTTTGCCACTCATTTGGGAGGCTGACTTTAGGGAGTAGCTACTTGGATGCTAAATGGGGGTGTTATGGCGGGACGGTTGGAAAGTTCAGCGGTGGCGGATGCTACAGGAGGGCAACTGGTTCGCCTGACAAGAGATCAATACTGTCCTCAGAGTGGCTGGAGTCAAGCTGCTGGGTCTGACAGGGGGCCGTGTGGCGTAATTGGATCAGGGGCGCAGCAAGTCGCCTGCTTGCCCCCCCCATCCTCTTTTTCTTCAGGACTGTCACAGCTGTCACATGTCATCCCCCTGCACCGCTGTCACCCCGGGAGGTTAGTGGTTCTCTCCCCTTCCACTTCTCGCACCCATGCAAATGTCCACTTAGCAGTTGAATGCCGCCTAATATTAGACGCATTCTTCATGCTTTTATGCAAAAGTAAAATCTCCGTCATTTGAAAATTTCATGGAAATAAAGTCGCCATTTATGCAGAGTCAAAAGAGCGAAACCACACATAAAAAAAGTGCAAATGGTTTAGTTCTGCCTATTAAAACGGGAAGAAAATACGGCTCAGGAAAAACAAACAATAAAATGAGTTGGGGATTAGATGATATAGAGGAGAAATAGGTAAAAAAAAAACGTACAATAATGAAAAATCTTATCTCAAAAATATTGATGGACTGACCTGTGAGTCCAATTTTTCCACACTTAAAAACTCTAATACCATCACAATGGCTGAAATGGACAAAAACATGTACAGCCTCTTAACATTCTTTAAAAACAAGCAGCATAATCCTCCATTTTTTGCACTGAACAAGAACGATTACAGGATGGATTTCCACACTGAGGCTTGCATGCCATAGAAAAATCACAATAATGGATATAATGATCTGTCTGCTGTTAATCTAGTGAGCGCCCAACTGAGACTCCTTTCAAGAAAAAAAAAAAAAAAAAGAACCGCATTATTGAAATCCCCAATAACTGTGTGCCTTTAATAATCATCAGCGAGTGTTCGGAATAACGCAAAGACATCACAGAGCGCGGCGGATTAAGATTAAGAACGTGGCTAAACATTTAAAAAGGAATCCATATGTAAATTTACAGCAACTATTACAAGCCGCTGTGTGATGTTATCCTATGAGAGACCCGCTGCCCTCCATTTTCACACTCTTAATCAAATTAAAAGCTTAGGATCAACATGATTGGATTATTACTGATACATGGACAATTCTTTTTAGTTTCAAATGAAAGAAAAGCTCAATTCCAGTGCATTGAATGCAACGTATGAACTTGCTATTGTTCATTTCCACTGGGTGAGGAGATGATTTTCTGCTTTTCCATAGTATTATTACTGTTTATATTTTATTTTCTTCAAAAGCCCCTTGATTTATGATTGTAGATGGTTGGTGATGTTGCACATTAGACAGGCAACACTTTTTTTTTTTTCACTTTCACTTTCACTTTCATAATAATGACAGCATAATAACACACGGCCCTTGGGGCTGGAGATCGCATTCAAACAGAATAGCATGTTCACAGGTTCTTAAACGGCGAGAGGGTAAGCGCAATAATAGAACGTACACAAGTAAACTGAATCACACGTGTGAAGCAGAATCATTGTTTCACTGATCTAGAACCGCATAGCCTCCTTCTGGGACTGCATGTTCACCTTGGCAGCCTCAACGGTTCAGCAGGCACAAGGATGTGGTTAACAAATGGGGAAAAAAAAAGCTCGGCAACTTCAAGGCGGTCACGGGCTCGTGCTAAGTGATCTGTATTCCCTGTGAATCTGCTGCGCCTTAACCCTGTGAAATTAAGGACACTTCCTGAAACTCCCCTTCTGACCCCCGACATAATGCAAAATTCAAAAAGCGCCATGCATCAGTGTACTGGTGATATGTAAGAAATGGAGGGGGGGGGGGGGCGATAACAGACCAGAGTGCTGTTAGAAAACGTCTCCAAACATTGTTGCACAATGCTGATTAAAACCCATATTATAGACACACTTGGTGACACCTGTAAAATCTAATTAAGGAGGTCCTCAATTAAAATTTAAAGAGGTCCTGAACATGATGTATACGGGATTAACAGCGGAAAAACAACATATGTTGATTGAGACTGAGTGC